>NW_027269384.1:0-30203 GCF_023055355.1 Agelaius tricolor | reverse complement strand
AAATCCGCCCCGCCCCCACCCCCAAAACACCCCGAGGGGGGGGAGGGGGGCACAGGGGGGGTTGGGGATTCGGGGGGGCTCGGGGGCATTCGGGGGGGGGGTTTCGGGGGGGGGGAGTTCGGGGGCATTCGGGGGGGGTTCGGGGGCATTCGGGGGGGTTCGGGGGCATTCGGGACGGTTCGGGGGGGCTCGGGGCGGTTCGGGGGGCCCCCGGGGCGGTTCGGGGCGGGTTCGGGGGTGCCCCCGGCGCCGTTACCGTGCTCGGGGTGCGGGCGGCCCTCCACGGGCACGCTGACGGTCCTGCGCAGCAGCTTGCTCCGGCACGGCTCCCCCCGCCGCTCCCGGATCAGCAGCGGGTGGATCTGGGGGGGCATTGGGGGGGCTCAGAGATTTGGGGGGGGGACCCCCCCCCATACACCCCCCCCCCCACCCCCCCCCCGGAGCCTTCCTCGCGTTGCTCACCTCCTCCTCATCGAGCATCAGCAGCTGGTTGCCGGAGATGATGCAGAACCGGGGGGTTCCAGGGGGGCCGCTCGTACGGGGAGGGGGGCGTAGGGCCCGCGGCCCAGGGGGGGCTCTCTCGCACATCTGGGGTGGGGGGGGGGTCACATCTGGACGAGCCCCCCCCCCTCCCCCCACCCCCAAAAATAACCGGGTACCCCCCCCCCCCCCCATCCCCAGCGCCCCCCCCCCCCCCCCCCGGTGGCCCACCCGCATCCTCCTCCCGCATCCTCCGCCCGCATCCCGCGTTGCTCCGGCAACCGCAGCCCACGGCGGGGGACCGGCCCCGACTCTGGGGGGGGTCCCCGAAATCCTGGGGGGGGGGCCCCGGATCGGGCAGGGGGGGTTGGGAAGCCCCGGGTCCCAAAGGAGGGGGGGGGAACGATGGGGGTGGGGGGGGGGGGGTCTCCCCAAATTTTGGGGGGGGGGTCCCAGGGACCTCGTGGGGACCCCCTCGAACCCCCCCCCCCCAAGCCCCCGAACCCCCCCCCCGGTACCGGGGTAGCCCCGGGGGCCCAAAGGATGGGGGGGGGGGAACGATGGGGGTGGGAGGGTCCCCAAATTTTGGGGAGGGGTCTCAGAGAAGCCGAGGGGGACCCCCCAGGACCCCCTCGAGCCTCTGGGTGCTCCCCCAAACTCAGGGTGACCCCCCCCAAAATCCAGGGGGGCCCCCATCCCCCAGCAGTCACAGATGGGGTTGACCTGGTGCCCCGAGACACCCCAAAAATCCACACGGGAACCCCGAAATCCCACCTGGGAACCCCAAAAATCCGCCTGGGAATCCCCAAAATTCCACTTGGAAACCCCAAAATCAACCCCGGGGACCCCAAAATTCCTCCTGGGAACCCCCAAAATCAACCATGGGAACCCCCGAAATTCCCCCCAGAAGCCCCAAAATTTCCGCCTGGAACCCCAAAATTCTGCCCGGAAACCCCAAAATTCCTCCTTGGATCCCCAAAGTTCCACCCGGAAACATCAAAATTCCACCTGGGATCCCCAAAAATCCACCTGAGCACCACAAAAGACCACCCCAGGAGCCCTCAAAATTCCACCCGGAACCCCAAAAATCCACCTGAGAACCCCAAAATCCTTCATGGGAACCACAAAAATTCCTCCTGAGAACCCCAAAATTCCACCCGGGAACCCCCAAAAATCCACCTGAGAACCCCAGAATTCCACCCTGGAACCCCAAAATCCTTCATGGGAACCACAAAAATCCCTCCCGAGAACCCCAAAATTCCACCTGGGAGCCCCAAAAATCCACCCGAGAACCCCAAAATCTCCCCAGAGACGCCCAAGATTCCACCTGAGAACCCCAGAATTCCCCCCAGAATCCCCAAAATTCCCCCGGGAACCCCAAAAATCCACCCTAAAACCTCAAAATTCCACTTGGGAACCCAAAATTCCACCCGGGAACCCCAAAACTCCCAATTCCCGGGGTGTCCCCAGTTCCCATTGGTGGGGCTGACCCCGTGTCCCAAATTTGGGGGTTTTGGGGATTTTGGGGATTTTGGAGATTTTGGGGGATTTTGAGAGGGGTCCCCAAATTCCAGAGGGTCCCCAACCCCCCCCGGGAATTCTGGGGGTCCCTGAGCACCCCCAGGAACCCAAAAAACCCCGGGGGGACCCCAAATTCCCCCCACGGCCACGGAATGGGGCTGGACCCGGTCCCGGCACCAGCACGGACCAGTAACAACCAGTATGGACCAGTATGGACCAGTAACAACCAGTAAGAACATCCCCATCTCCCAGTAACTGCCAGGAACCCCCAGTAACCACCAGTAACAACCAGTATGGACCAGTAACCACCAGTGTGGACCAGTAACCCCCAGTAACCACCAGTAACAACCAGTAAGCACCAGTAACACCAGTAACCACCAGTAACAACCAGCACGGACCAGTAAGCACCAGGAACAACCAGTAACAACCAGTAACACCGTGTGGACCCAGTAACAACCAGTAACACCATCCCCATCTCCCAGTAACCCCAGTAACCACCAGTAACCCCAGTAAGCACCAGTAAGCACCAGTTAAGCACCAGCACGGACCAGTAACAACCAGTAAGCACCAGTTACAGCATTCCCCATCTCCCTGTAAGCACCAGTAACACCAGTAACCACCAGTAAGCACCAGTAACCCCTAGTTGCCCCCAGTTACCTCCAGTAACCACCAGTAACAACCAGTAAGCACCAGCATGGACCAGTAACAACCAGTAACACCATCCCCCATCTCCCAGTAACCCCAGCAACCACCAGTAACAACCAGTAAGCACCAGTAACACCAGTAACCAGCAGTAACCAGCAGTAACCACCAGTAATGACCAGTAATGACCAGTAATGACCAGTAACAACCAGCACGGACCAGTAACCCCCAGTGACCATCAGTAACCACCAGTAACGACCAGTAACCACCAGTAACCACCAGTAACGACCATTTACAGCATCCGTATCTCCCCAGTAACACCAGTAACCACCAGTAACCACCAGTGACCCCCAGTGACCACCAGTAACCCCAGTGACCATCAGTAACCACCAGTAACGACCATTTACAGCACCCGTATCTCCCAGTAACACCAGTAACCACCAGTAACCCGCAGTAACAACCAGTAACCACCAGGACAGACCAGTAACCCCCAGTAACAACCGGTAAGGACAGATAACCACCAGTAAGCACCAGTAACACCAGTAACAACCAGTAAGCATGAGTAACAAGCAGTAACCACCAGTTACCACCAGTAACACCAGTAACCCCCAGTTACAGCATCTCACATCCCAGTAACTCCCAGTTACAGCATCCACACATCCCAGTAACCCCCACTAACTCCCAGTTACAGCATCCCCACATCCCAGTAACTCCCAGTAACTCCCAGTTACAGCATCCCCATCTCCCAGTACCCCCCAGTTACAGCATCCCCATCTCCCAGTAACTCCCAGTTACAGAATCTCCTTATTCCAGTAACGCCCAGCAACACCATCCCAGTCTCCCAGTAACCCCCAGTAACCCCCAGTTAAATCATCCCCACATCCCCAGTAACTCCCAGTTACAGCATCCTCATCTCCCAGTAACTCCCAGTTACAGCATCCCCACATCCCAGTAACTCCCAGTAATGGTATCACCACAAACCAGTAACTCCCAGTAACAGAATCACCACAAACCAGTAACTCCCAGTAATGGAATCACCACAAACCAGTAACTCCCAGTAATGGAATCACCACAAACCAGTAAACTCCCAGTAACAGCAGCCCCCATTCCCAGTATCCCCAGTAAGAGCATCCCCTGCTCCCAGTACCCCCAGTAAGAGCAGCCCCTGCTCCCAGTAAGAGCCCCTGCAGACCCAGTCTAACCAGTAACCGCCTCCTCCAGCACCAGTATCCTCCAGCAGCAATCCCAGTGCTCCCAGTACAAGGCCTCTGCTCCAGTATGCCCAGTAACAGCCTCCCCCAGTCCCAGTAACAGGCCCCCCGAATCCCAGTATGCCCAGTAACAGCCTCCCCTGCTCCCAGTATGCCCAGTAACAGCCTCCCCCAGTCCCAGTATCCCCCAGTAACAGCCACTGCTGGGCCCAGTACTTGCCCCAGTATCCCCAGTACCAGCCTCCCCTGCTCCCAGTATGCCCAGTAACAGCCTCCCCCCAATCTAACCAGTAAGAGACACCCCCCAGCTCCAGTACTGCTCCCAGTATCCCCAGTAAAGGCATCCCCAGCTCCCAGTACCAGCCCCAGTATCCCCAGTACCGGCAGGCCTGCTCCCAGTATCCCCAGTTACAGCCCCCCCCAATCCCAGTAACGGGCACCCCCAGTCCCAGTATGCCCAGTAACAGCCACTGCGGGGCCCAGTACTGGTCCCAGTATCCCCAGTAATGGCATCCCCTGCTCCCAGCATCCCCAGTAATGGCATCCCCCAATCCAGTATCCCCAGTAACAGCAGCCCTCATTCCCAGTATCCCCAGTAACAGCCATCCCCCAGTCCCAGCATCCCCAGTAACAGCCACTGCGGGGCCCAGTACTGGTCCCAGTATCCCCAGTAACAGCAGCCCTCATTCCCAGTATCCCCAGTAACAGCCATCCCGGCTCCCAGTATCCCCAGTAACAGCCACTGCGGGGCCCAGTACTGGTCCCCAGTATCCCCAGTAACAGCAGCCCTCATTCCCAGTATCCCCAGCAACAGCCATCCCCAGTCCCAGTATCCCCAGTAACCAGCAGCCCTCATTCCCAGTATCCCCAGTAAGAGCATCCTGCAATCCCAGTATCCCCAGTAACAGCCATCCCGGCTCCCAGTATCCCCAGTAACAGCCCACCCCCAGTCCCAGTATCCCCAGTAAGAGCATCCCGCAATCCCAGTATGCCCAGTATTCCCATTCAGAGCATCCTCCCCACTCCCAGTATCCCCAGTAACAGCATCCCCCACACCAGTATCCCCAGTAACAGCAGCCTCTGCTCCCAGTATCACCAGTAACAGCCACCCCGGGCCCAGTACCGGCCTCTCCTGCTCCCAGTATCCCCCAGTACCAGCATCCTCCAGTCCCAGTATCCCCAGTAACATCCACCCCCACTCCCAGTACAACCAGTAACAGCCTCCCCTGGTCCCAGTATCCCCAGTTGGAGCCTCCCCCAGTCCCAGTATCCCAGTAACCTCCACCCCCGGGCCCAGTACCGGCCTCTTCCTGATCCCAGTATCCCCAGTAACAGCTGCCCCCCAGTCCCAGTATCCCCCAGTAACAGCAGCCTCTGCTCCCAGTATCCCCAGTAACAGCCCCCCCCCAGTCCCAGTATCCCAGTAACGGCATCCCCCGCTCCCAGTACAAGCCCCAGTACCGGCCTCCCCCACACCAGTATCCCCAGTAAGAGCAGCCCCCAGTCCCAGTATCCCCAGTCCCCGGCCTCCCCGCTCCCAGTTTGCCCAGTAAAGTCGCCCCCCCCGCCCCCAGTTTCCGTCCCCTTTTGCCCAGTACCCAGCACCCCCCCGCTCCCAGTTTGCCCAGTAACCGCAGCCTCTGCTCCCAGTTTGCCCAGTAACCGCAGCCCTCTGCTCCCAGTTTGCCCAGTAACAGCCGCCCCCGGCCCCAGTCCGAGCCTCCCCCGTTCCAGTCTGCCCAGTCCCGGCCTCCCCCCATTCCCAGTACCACCAGTAACAGCCACCCCCGCTCCCAGTATCCCCAGTAACAGCCACTCCCGCTCCCAGTATCCCCAGTAACAGCCACCTCCGGCTCCAGTCCCGGCCTCCCCCGTTCCCAGTATGCCCAGTAACGGCCACCCCCGCTCCCAGTATCACCAGTGCCCCTCCCAGTATGCCCAGTAACAGCCGCCCCCGGCCCCCAGTCCGAGCCTTCCCCCGCACCAGTATCCCCAGTAACCGCAGCCCTCTGCTCCCAGTACCGCCGGTCCGAGCCTCCCCCCGCTCCCAGTATCCCCAGTAACAGCCGCCCCCGCTCCCAGTATCCCCAGTAACAGCATCCCCGCTCCCAGTTTGCCCAGTCCCGGCCTCCCCCGCTCCCAGTTTGGCCCAGTCCCGGCCACCCTCCGGCCCCAGCGCCGTTCCCAGTGCTCCCAGTCCCGGCCTCCCCCGCTCCCAGTATCCCCAGTACCAGCATCCCCCCGCTTCCCAGTCTGCCCAGTGCGAGCCACCCCCGCTCCCAGTATCCCCAGTAACCGCAGCCTCTGCTCCCAGTATCGCCAGTAACGGCCGCCCCCGGCCCCAGTCCGAGCCTCCCCCGCACCAGTATCCCCAGTAACAGCAGCCTGTGCTCCCAGTATGCCCAGTAACAGCCATCCCCCCGTCCCCAGTATGCCCAGTAACAGCCGCCCCCCGCACCAGTATCCCCAGTAACAGCCCGCCCCCCGCTCCCAGTATCCCCAGTAAAGCCGCCCCCGGCCCCAGCTCGAGCCTCCCCCCGCTCCCAGTATCCCCAGTTAAAGGCCTCCCCGCGCTCCCAGTATGCCCAGGTCCGAGCCTCCCCCCGCTCCCAGTATCCCCAGTTGCCGGCCCTCCCCCGCTCCCAGTGCTCCCAGTAGCATCATCCCCCGCTCCCAGTATCCCCCAGTTAAAGCCTCCCCCGCTCCCAGTATCCCCAGTCCGAGCCTCCCCCGTTCCCCAGTATCCCCAGTAGCAGCATCCCCCGCTCCCAGTGCCGGCCTCCCCCGCTCCCAGTGCTCCCAGTCTGCCTCACCCCCGCTCCCCAGTGCCCCCTTCCCCCGCTCCAGCGCTCCCAGTGCAGCCCCCGCCCGGCTCCCAGCGCTCCCCAGTCTCCCCCAGTGCGGGCTCCCAGCGCTCCCAGTGTCCCGCTCAGAGGCTCCCAGTGCTCCCAGTGCTCCCAGTTTGGCGGGGCCGTACCTCGGAAGGGGACATAGGACATGGTGCCACCAGCGGCGCGCGACACCCCCGGCGGGGGGAGGGGCGGGGGGAGGGGCGGGAGGGGGAGGGGGGGAGGGGCCGGGGGGGGAGGGGGAGAGAGGGGCCGGAAATGGGGGGAGGGGCCGGGAATGGGGGCGGGGCTAAAAGGGGGGAGGGGGCCACGGGGGGAGCGGGAACGGGAGCGGGGGGGGGAGGGGAGGGGGGACCGGGGAATGGGGGAGGGGCCAAAGCGGGGGGAGGGGGGCGGGGCCTGGAGGGAGGGGGAGGGGCCAAGGTGGGGGAGGGGCTGAGGTGGGGGAGGGGGGAGGCCAGGGAGACCCGGGATGGGGGGGGCGGGAGGGGGGGGTGGGGCAGCGAACCGGGGGGGGGGGAGGGGAAAGGGGGGGCGGGGACTCCCCCTCCCCCCCTCCCTCCCCTCCCTCCTCCACCCCCGGCCGCTTCCGGCGGCGGCGGTGACGTCACGGGGCGGGGGCGGGGCCCCGCGGGTCACGTGGGGGCGGCGGCGGCGCGAGCGGAGCGCGGGAGCGGTGAGGGAGGGGGGGAGGGGCGGGGGGGGAGGGGAATTTGGGGAGGGGGCGCGGGGGGAGGGGGCGGGGCTTGGCTCGGGGAGGGGGCGGGGCCTGCGGAGACGCTGCGGGAGATGCGGGGGGGGTTTGGCGGGAGATGCGGGGGGTTTGGCGGGAATTTGGGGGAATTTGGGGAGGGGGCGCGAGCGGGGGGCGGAGTTTGGGGGGAATTGGGGGAGGGGGCGGGGCCTGGGGCAGGGTTGGGGGAAGGGGCGGGGCCTGAGCAGAGCCGGGGGAGTTCCCGGGGTGAATTTGGGGAGGGGGCGAATTTTGGGGGAATTTTGGGGCAATTTTGGGGAGGGGGCGGCCTGGGGGAGTTTTGGGGTGAATTTGGGGAGGGAGCGAATTTTGGGGAGGCGATTTTGGGGAAGTTTGGGGTGAATTTGGGGAGGGGGTGGGATCCGGGTGGTCGATTTTGGGGAGGGGGCGAATTTGGGGAATTCTGGGGCAAAATTTGGGGAGGGGGCGAATTTAGGGAGTTTTTGGGTGAATTTGGGGGATTTTGGGGAGGGGGCGACTTAAGGGAGGAGAATTGGGGGGGAATTTTGGAGTGAATTTGGGGAGGGGGCAAATTTGGGGCTCGGGTCGCGTTTTGGGGTCAGTTTGGGGGGTTTGGGGCCATTTTGGGGTCGGGTTTTGGGGCTGGGGTCTCAGGGGGATTTGGGGGGTTTGGGGTAATTTTGGGGTCAGATTGGGGGGTTTTGGGGTTGGGTTTTGGGGTCACTTCTGGGGCAAATTTGGGGTCAGGTTTTGGGGCTGGGGTCGCTTTTTGGGGTCACTTTGGAGATTTTGGGGCCAATTTGGGGTCGGGTTTTGGGGTGGATTTGGGACTTTTGGGGCAATTTGGGGGTGGGGTTTTAGGGCTGGGGGTGGTTTGGGGTCAGTTTGGGGCGTTTGGGGTCATTTTGGGGTTGATTTGGGGCTGGGGGCAGCTTGGAGGTTTTGAGGTGGTTTGGGGACTTTTGGGGTAATTTTGGGGTCAGGTTTTGGGGGCTTTTGGGGTAATTTTGGGGTCGGGTTTTGGGGTAATTTTGGGGTCAGGTTTGGGGGTGGATTTGGGGCTGGGGGCGATTTTGGGGGAATTTTGGGGGTTTTGGGCAATTATGGGGTCAGGTCTTGGGGCTGGGGGCAATTTTTGGGGTCAGTTTGGGGGGTTTTGGGGTCAGGTTTTGGGGCTGGGGGCGATTTTTGGGGTCACTTTGGGGGTTTGGGGTAATTTTGGGGTCGGGTTTTGGGGTTGAGGCGATTTGGGGTCGGATTTTGGGGGGTTTGGGGCTGAGGGTGAATTTGGGGTTTTTGGGGTGATTTTGGGAGTTTTGGGGCTGGGGGTGCATTGGGGTTTTTGGGGTGATTTTGGGGTTTTTGATGCTGGTGGTAAATTTGGGGTTTTGGGGTCCAATTTTGGAGGGTTTGGGGTCAGATTTTGGGGGGATTTGGGGTCAGATTTTGGGGGGTTTGGGGTCAGATTTTGGGGTGGCATTTTGGGGCTGGGGGTGAATTTGGGGTTTTTGGGGTGGGATTTTGGCATCAGATTTTGGGAGGTTTTGGGGTCGGATTTTGGGGATTTTGGGTGATTTGGGCTCAGACTTTGGGGGTTTTTGGGCTGGGGGTGAATTTGAGGTTTTTGGGGTGATTTTGGGAGTTTAGGGTCAGATTTGGGGGTTTTGGGGCCACTTTGGGTTTTTGGGGCAGTTTTGGGGACCATTTTAGGGCCATTTTGGGGCCATTTGGGGGTTTTGGGGGCATTTTGGGGCCATTTTGGGGTTTTTTGGGGGCCATTTTGGGGTTTTTTGGGTCCCTTTTGGGCTCTGACCCCTCCCCTGTCCCCAGGAGGAGCCGGCGGCCAATGAGAGCGGCCTGGGCTGTGAGTGCTGCTGTCGCGACATGGGGGGGATATCGCGACATGGGGAGGGGATATTGTGATACGGGGACAGGGATATCGCGATATAGGGGGTGTCACGGTATGGGGGAGGGGATATCGCGATACGGGGGGGATATCACGATACGGAGATATCGTGACATGGGGATATTGCAATATCGGGGGTATGGGGAGGGGATATCGCGATACTGGGACATCGGGATACGGGGGGATATTAGGGGGAATCTATCAGGATATGGGAGGGATATCGTGACATGGGGGAGGGGTATCGCGATACGGGGATGGGTACATTGTGATATGGGGGGGTATCGTGACTGGGTGGGGCCGATATCACGACAGGGCCGATATCGCGACGCGGGGCCGGTGTCACACGCAGAGTTTTGGCAGGGCGGCTGTTGTGACACGGATGTCACGATAGCACCGGTATCGCGCCGTGGATATCGCGATAGTGCGGGTATCACAACATGGATATCATGATAGGGCCGATATCGTGACGGGTTTCACAATAGGGCCGGTATCACGACATGGATTTCGTGCTAGCGTGGCCATCGTGACAGGGATATCGCGATAGGGCCGATGTCATGACAGGGGTATCGTGATGCCACATGTCAGGTTTGTCACGACACGTGGGCCTATCGTGACAGGGATATCACGACATATCGTGACATGAACACGGTGATACAAATATCACGACGTGGATATCGCGACAGGGACGCCGCCACACAAAGATTGCGACGTCCATATCGTGACACCCGGGGCTATTGTGACATGGATATCATGATATGAACATCGTGACAGGAATATCACGACATGAATATCGTGACATGACTATCGCGACATGATCCTCACAACATGGATGTCATGAGGACACATTCACGTGTGCTGTGAATATCACGACACAAACAGCGCGATGGGAACGTCACGACACAAATATCGTGACGGGAACGTTGCAACAGGAGCATTGTGACGTGACTATTGTGACTGGAACATCGCGACACCAATATCGCGATGTGAATGTCGTGACACGAACGTCACGATGTGATTATCATGACGTGGATATCCCGATATGGATATCGTGACAGGAATATCACAACACGGCTGTTGCGACATGGATATCACAACATGAGTATCGTGATATGAACGTTACAATGGGAGCGTCGCGACATGGATATCCCGACGTGAAAATCACGGCGCGGCTGTCGCGACACGAATGTCACGCTGTGACCGGAGCGATGCCGATATCGCGACGTGAATGTCACGACACAAACACCGCGATGAAGATACCACGGTGTGAACCTTGCAACGGGAATATCACGACATGGCTGTTGTGACAGGCTGGGTTATCACAACATCAACATCGTGACATGAATATCACGGTGCGACCGTCATGACATGAATATCGCGACGCGAATATCCGGACACGACTGTTGTGACACAAGTATCACGACACGGCTGTTGCGACAGGAATATCGTGACAGGAATATCGCGACACGAATGTCACGCTGTGACCGAGGCGATGCCGATATCGCGACATGAATGTCGCGACACAAACACTGCAATGCAGATACCGCGATGTGAACCTTGCAACAGGAATATCGCGACATGAATATCCGGACGTGGCTGTCACGACGGGAATATCGTGACGTGCCGGGTTATTGCGACACGGCTGTTGTGACAGGCTGGGTTATCCCAACATCAGCGTCGTGGTGTGACTATCGCGACAGGACTATCACGACATGAATGCCGTGACGTGGATATCGTGACATGAGTGTTGCGACAGGACTGTCGCGACGTGAGCACCATGACAGAACGATCACGATGTGACTATCGTGACACAGATATCGCGACGTGGCTGTCGCGACATGAATATCGTGACACGCCACTGTTATTGATCGTTATTGATGACCTGGAGGAGGGGACTGAGCCGTTCATTAATCAGTTTAATATCATTAATATCAATATTAATATTAATATCGTTATTGGTGACATGGATGGGACTGAGCCGTTCATTAATCAGTTTAATATCGTTAATATCAATATTAATATTAATATCGTTATCGATGACACGGATGGGATGGAGCCTTTCATTGGTCCGTTTAATATCGCTAATATTATTATTAATAGCAGTATTAATGTCATTGCAGATGGCCTGGATGAGGGGATTGAGTCTTTCATTAGTAAGTTCAATATCATTAATATCATTAATATCATTAATATCATTAATATTAATATCAATATCATTATTGATGACATGCATGGGGGAATCGAGCCATTCATTAGTCAGTTTAATATTAATTATATGGATATTAATAATAATATGGTTATTGATGACATGGGTGAGAGGATCGAGCCATTCATCAGTAAATTTAATATCATTAATATCAATATTAATGTTAATATCATTATTGATGACCTGCATGAGGGCATTGAGTTGTTTATTAGTTTAATATCATTAATATCAATATTAATGTTAATATCATTATTGATGACATGTGTGAGGGCATCAAGTTGTTCATTAGTTTAATATCATTAATATTAATATTGATATCATTATTGATGACCTGCAGGAGGGGCTGGCTCCGCCCATCAATTAATTTATTATCATTAATATTAATATTGGTATAATTATTGATGACTTGGAGGAGGGGCTGGCCCCGTCCATCAGTAAATTTAATATCATTAATATTAATATTAATATTGATATCATTATTGATGACCTGGAGGAGGGGATGGTGCCATCCATCAATAAATTTAATATCATTAATATAAATATTATTATTAATCTAATTATTGATGACCTGGAGGAGGGGATGGCCCCGTCCATCAGGAAACTGAATTCTGGGATTCTGGGAATTCTTGGAATTCTGGGAATTCCCTGGATTCTGTGAATTCTCTGAATTCTGGGATTCTGGGAATTCTGGAAATTCTGAGATTCTGGGAATTCCGTGAATTCCGTGATTCTCTGAATTCAGTGATTCTGAGAATAGTCTGAATTCTGAGAATTCTGGGATTCTGGGAATTCTCTGAATTCTGGGACTCTGTGATTTTGATATTTCTCTGAATTCTGAGAATTCTGTGATTCTGTGAATTTTGTGAATTCCATGAATTCTCTGAATTTTGTGAGTTCTGTGATTCTGTGCCTGAACTGGGATCCATTTCCATGCCCAAATCCCTTTTTCCCCTTTTCCCCCTTTTCCTCCTTTTTTCCCTTTTTTCCCTTTTTCCCCTTTTTCCCCTTTTCCCCTTTTTCCCCCCTTTTTCCCCTTTTTCCCCTTTTCCCCTTTTTCCCCCCTTTTTCCCCTTTTTCCCCCTTTTTCCCTTTTCCCTTCCAGGGCTCATTTGAGCTCTCGGGGCTGGGTTGGACTCGGGGGCCTCTGGGGCCTGTCCCAGCCCCCCTGGGGTGCCGGGAATGCTGGGAATGCCGGGAATTCTGGGAATGCTGGGAATTCTGGGAATGCCGGGAATGCCGGGAATTCTGGGAATGCGGAGAATTCTGGGATTCCGTCATTCTGGGAATTCCGGGATTCTGTGAACTCTGTGTGTGAGTTCTGGGATTGGCAGCAGGCCGATATCGCGACAGGCCGATATTGTGACAGGCCGATATCGCGACAGGCTGATATCGCGACAGGCTGATATCGTGACAGGCTGATATCGCGACAGGCTGATATCGTGACAGGCCGATATCGCGACAGGCCGATCTCAGTGCTACCATGACGAGCCGGTATCGCCGATATCGCCATATTCCGATATCGCCGCTATTGTGATGGGCGCTATCGCAACAGGCTGATATTGCCCATATTGTGACAGGTGCTATCGCGACAGGCTGATATTGCTGCTGTCGTGACAGGCCAATATCGCCACTACCACAACAGGCTGGTATTGCTGCTATCGCGACAGGCTGATATCACCGCTGTTGTGACAGCCGCTATCGCAACGGGCCGGTATCGCCACTATCGTAACAGGCCACTATTGTGACAGGCTGATATGACAACAGGCTGGTATCACCAATATCGTGACAGGTTGATATCATGACAGGCTGGTATCACCACTATCATGACGGGCTGGTATCGTGGCAGGCTGGTATTGCTGCTGTTGTGACAGGCCAATATCATGACAGGCTGATATTGCTTATATCGTGACAGGCTGATATCACTGCCATCATGACAGGCCGGTATCACTGCTGTTATGACAGGCCAACATCATGACAGGCCACTATCGCGACAGGCTGATATCATGACAGGTCACTATCGCCTATATTGTGACAGATTGCTCTGTCATGACAGGCTGATGTTGCAGCTATCGTGACAGGCCACTATCACGACAGGCCGGTATCGCAACAGGCCGATATCACGACAGGCTGATATTGCTACAGGCCTCTATGACAACAGGCTGATATCGTGACAGGCTGATATCACGGCAGGCTGATATCGTGACAGGCCGATATCGCGACAGGCTGATATCACAACAGCCCCTCCTCTCTCTCGCTCTCTCTCCCCAGGCGCTGTCGCTGCTGCTGCTGCCGGGGCTGGGCCGCAGGGGGACGGTGACAACAGCGACGGCCACCAGGGCCAGCAGCAGGGCCAGCGGCAGGGACAGCCCCAGGGACAGCAGCAGGGCCACCATGGAGGGGACACCCCCGGGGACGGCACCTGGGACAGCCCCGGGGGGCGCCTGCGGCACCGGGAACGGCACCGGGGGTGACACCAGGGGGGACACCGGGGGTGACAGCGGGGAGGTCTCGGCCGCCTTCGTCACCTGCCCCAACCTCAGCGTGGCCACCGAGCTGGCCAGGTGACAGCAGTGGGGACACTGGGGACAATGGGGACACTGGGGACAATGGGGACACTGGGGACACCGAGCTGGCCAGGTGGGGACAATGGGAACATTGGGGACACCGAGCTGGCCAGGTGACACCAATGGGGACAATGGGGACACTGGGGACACTGGGGACACTGGGGACACCGAGCTGGCCAGGTGGGGACAATGGGAACATTGGGGACACTGAGCTGGCCAGGTGACAGCAATGGGGACACTGGGGACATTGGGGACAATGGGGACACTGAGCTGGCCAAGTGATACCAATGGGGACAATGGGGGGCACATTGGGGACACTGGGGGGACACCGCACTGGGCAGGTGACAGCAGGGCACACCTGAGAGCCAGGTGACACCGGGGTGGCACTGTCCCCAAGGGTGCCTGGGAGAGATGACACAGGTGACACTGGCCCTGCCCCAGGGGGTGACACAGGGAGGTGACACTCAGGTCACACAGGTGACACACTCAGGTGACACTCAGGTGACACAGGTGACACTGAGGTGACACGGGGTGGCACAGGTGACACACAGGTGACACAGGTGGTGACACAGGTGACACTCAGGTGACACACAGGTGACACAGGTGGTGACACACACAGGTGACACTCAGGTGACACACTCAGGTGACACGGGGTGGGCACAGGGTGACACAGGTGACACACAGTCACTCAGGTGACACTCAGGTGACACAGGTGTCCCTCAGGTCCCTGGTCCAGCAGCGTTTGGCCGCCTGCGTCAACATCATCCCTGGAGTGACCTCGGTGTGAGTGGGGACAGCGCGGGGACAACGGGGACACTGGGGGACACTGGGGACAATGGGGACACTGGGGACATTGGGTACAATGGGGGACAATGGGGACAATGGGGGGACATTGGGGAGACACTGGGGACACTGGGGGGACAATGGGGATGCTGGGGACATTGGGGGACATTGGAGGGACATTGGGGACATCAGGGACACCAGGAGGGACTGGGCGCAGAGGGGACACTGGGGACAGTGGGACGGACTGGGGACACCGGGGGTGACACGGAGGGGACAGGGGGACATCAAGGACATTGGGGACAATGGGGGGACATCGGGGACACTGGGGACAGGGGGACATTGGGGGATTGAAGGGGTTGGGGACAGTGGGGACAGGGCCCGGGCGGTGCCACCGCGGTGTCCCCAAGGTGTCCCCAAGGTGTCCCCGATGGTGTCCCCAGGTACACGTGGCAGGGCAAGCTGGAGGAGGACAGCGAGGTCCTGCTGGTGAGTGACGGCACCGGGGCCACCGGTGTCCCCAAGGTGTCCCCAAGGTGTCCCCAGTGATGTCCCCAAGGAGTCCCCCCAGGGTGTCCCCCCAATGTCCCCAGTGATGTCCCCTAAGTGTCCCCCAATGATGTCCCCCAATGATGTCCCCAATGTCCCCAGGGTGTCCCCAGTGATGTCCCCCCAATGTCCCCCCAGTGATGTCCCCACTGTCCCCCAATGTGTCCCGAACCCACCCAATGTCCCCCCAATGTCCCCAAGGTGTCCCCAGGGTGTCCCCAATGATGTTCCCAATGATGTCCCCAAGGTGTCCCCAGTGATGTCCCCAGTGATGTCCCCAATGTCCCCCCAGTGTCCCCAATGTCTCCAATGATGTCCCCCAATGATGTCCCCAGTGATGTCCCCAGTGATGTCCCCAGTGTCCCCGGGGTGTCCCCACTGTCACCCAATGTGTCCCTAACCCACCCAATGTCCCCCCAATGTCCCCAATGTCCCCAGTGATGTCCCCAAGGTGTCCCCAATGTCCCCAGTGATGTCCCCAAGGTGTCCCCAATGATGTCCCCCAGTGTCCCCAATGTCCCCAATGTCCCCTCCCTGTGTCCCCCAGATGATCAAGACCCGCAGCTCCCGGGTGCCGGCGCTGAGCGACTTCGTGCGGTGGGGATGGGGGGGGTTTGGGGGGACTGGGGGGATTGAGGGGGAATTTGGGGGTCCTGGGGGATTTTGGGGGGGTCCTGGAGGGGTTTTGGGGGTCCCAGGTGGGATTTTGGGGCTCTCAGAGGAGATTTTAGGGGGTTTTGGGGGGGTCCTTGGGGGATTTGGGGGGTCCTGGGGGGATTGAGGGGGAATTTGGGGGTCCCAGGTGGGATCTGGGGGGTTTGGGGGATTTTGGGGGGTCCTGGGGGTGTTTTGGGGGTCCCAGGTGAGGATTTGGGGGTCACAGGTGGGATTTGGGGGGTCCTGGGGTGTTTTGGGGGGTCCTGGGGGAGTTTGGAGCAGATTTTGGGGTGGTCCCAGGTGGGATTTGGAGGGTCCTGGGGTTTTTTGGGGGGTTTGGGGGGACCCCTGGGTGACTTTAGAGGTCTCAGGGGTTTTTTTGGGGGGGTCCTGGGTGGGTTTGGGGCAGATTTTGGGGGGATCCAGAGGAGATTTTTGGGGCGTCCTTGGGGGTTTTGGTGATCCTGGCTGGGAGTTTGGGGGTCCCAGGGTGATTTTGGGGGGGACTTTCGGCATTTTGGGGTTCCTGAGTTGGATTTTTGGCATTTTGGGGTGACCGAGGTGATTTTGGGGCAGATATTTGGGATTTTGGGGGGGATTTTTGGGGTGACCAAGGGGATTTTGGGGTCCCCCAGGTGCCCCCACCCCTACGAGGTGCCCGAAGGGGTTTTGGGGGTTCCCAGGGCCATTTTTGGGGAATATTTGGGATTTTTGGGGGGAATTTTGGGATTCCTGGGGTTTCCGAGTTGGATTTTGGGGGATTTGGGGGTTTTTGGGGTTCCTCAGTTGGGTTTTGGGGTGACTGAGTTAGATTTTGGGGTGACCAAGGGGGTTTTGGGGTCCCCCAAGGTGCCCCCACCCCCACGAGGTGCCTGAGGGGGTTTGGGGTTCCCAGGGCCTTTTTTGGGGGGGATTTTTGGGATTTTGGGGTTCCTGAGTTGGATTTTGGGGTTCCTGATTTGGGTTTTGGGGTCCCCAGGTGCCCCCACCCGTACGAGGTGCCTGAAGGGGTTTGGGGGTTCCCAGGGCTGTTCCTGGGGCGGATATTTGGGATTTTCGGGAGGATTTTGGGGTTTTTGGGGTCCCCGAGTTGGGTTTTGGGGTCTCCAAGATGATTTTGGGGTTCCTGAGCTGGGTTTTGGGGTTCCTGAGTTGGTTTTTGGGGTTCCTGAGCTGGGTTTTTGTCCCCAGCTGCCCCCACCCGTACGAGGTGCCCGAGGGGATTTGGGGGCCGGTTTTGGGCAGAATATTCCGGATTTTCAGGGCGATTTTTGGGGATTTTGAGGGGGATTTTGAGGGGGATTTTGAGGGGGTTTTGGGGTGACCCGGGTTTGTTTCGTCCCCAGGAGCCACCACCCGTACGAGGTGCCCGAGGTGGTGGCGCTGCCGGTGGCGCAGGGGAACCCCCCGTACCTGCGCTGGGTGCGTGACAGCGTCCCCCCATGAGGG
This sequence comes from Agelaius tricolor, assembly GCF_023055355.1. Classification (NCBI taxonomy): domain Eukaryota; kingdom Metazoa; phylum Chordata; class Aves; order Passeriformes; family Icteridae; genus Agelaius; species Agelaius tricolor. Next base: position 12,677 of record NW_027269384.1, on the reverse strand, counting down.
GCCCAGAAACAGCCCAAAAACCAACCCAAAACAGCCCCAAAACAGCCCAAAATCCCCCCCTGAGACACCCCAAAAACTGCCCAAAAACCGCCCCAAAACCACCCCAAAACCCCATCATGAGACAGCCAAAACCAGCCCAAAACCAGCCCAAAACAGCCCCAAATCCCCCCCTGAGGCACCCCAAAAACTGCCCAAAAACCACCCCAAAACCACCCCAAAACCCCCCCATGAGGCAGCCAAAAACACCCCAAAAACATCCCAAAACCAGCCCAAAAACAGTCCAAAATCCCACCATGAGGCACCCAGAAACAGCCCAAAAACAGCCCCAAAAACAGGCCAAAACCAGCCCCAAATCCCCCCCTGAGACACCCCAAAAACTGCCCCAAAACCACCCCAAAATCCCCCCCATAAGACACCCAGAAACAGCCCGAAACCATCCCAAAAACCAGCCCCAAATCCCCCCCATGAGACACCCAAAGACCAACCCAAAAACACCCCAAAACAGCCCCAAATCCCCCCCTGAGGCACCCCAAAAACCACCCCAAAACCAGCCCCAAATCCCCCCCGAGACACCCAGAAACAGCCCAAAAACCGCCCCAAATCCTCTCCTGAGACACCCAAAAACCAACCCAAAACCAGCCCAAAATTCCCCCCTGAGACACCCCAAAAACTGCCCCAAAACCACCCCAAAAACCGCCCCAAAACAACCCCAAATCCCCCCATGAGACAGCCAAAAACACCCCAAAAACCAACCCCAAAACAGCCCCAAGGCCTCCCCATGAGACACCCAGAAACACCCCAAAAACCGACCCCAAAACCAGCCCAAAATCCCCCCATGAGACACCCAAAACCAGCCCCAAAACAGCCCAGAAACAGCCCCTAATCCCCCCCATGAGACACCCAAAACCACCCCAAAAACACCCCAAAAACCAATCCAAAATTCCCCCATGAGACACCCCAAAAACCGCCCCAAAACCGCCCCAAATCCCCCATGAGACACCCCAAAACCAGCCCCAAAACCGCCCCAAATCCCCCATGAGACACCCAAAAACACCCCCAAAACCAGCCCCAAATCCCCCATGAGACACCCCAAAACCAGCCCCAAAACCCCCCCATGAGACAGCCAAAAACACCCCAAAACCACCCCAAAAACAGCCCCAAAACCAGCCAAAAAACGGCCCAAAATCCCCCATGAGACACCCCAAAAAGTGCCCCAAAACCAGCCCCAAATCCTCCCCATGAGACACCCAAAACCACCCCAAAAACTGCCCCTAAACCACCCCAAAAACTGCCCCAAAACCACCCCAAATCCCCCCCGAGACACCCCAAAAACAGCCCAAAAAAACCCCAAAACCACCCCCCAACAAAACCCAAAATTCGCCAACGATCCCCCCCAAAAAATCCTCCCAAAATCCTCCCTAAACCTCCCGAAAATCCCCCCAAAATTCCCCCTGAAAAAAAACCCAAATCCCCCAAAACTCCCGAAAAAAATCCCAAAACCTCCCAAAAAATCCCCTAACGACGCCATCGAAAAACCCCAAAAATCCCCCAAAAAATCCCAAAAATTTCTCCAAAACCCCACCAAAAATCCCCCAGAACCCCCCCAAAAAAAACCCCCAAATCTCCCAAAAATATTTTTTAAAAAAATCCCCCAAAATCTCCCAAAATCCCCCAAAAAAGTCCCAAAACTCCCACAAAAAAATGGCGCGGAGCCGCTGCTGGAGCCATTTATTGGAGGAGGGGGCGAAGCCACGCCCACAAACCACGCCCACTCGGCCACACCCAATTAGGCCACGCCCATCCGGTCACGCCCACCCCAAATCCGCCCGGAAATGGGGAAATCCAAAATTTCCACCCCAAATTTGGGGCTTTGGGGTCGGGGAGGGGCTGGGGGGTGGGGGAGGGGTCCCCAAAAATTTGGGGGGGAGGGGCCTGAGGAGGCCACGCCCCCACAGGAGGCCCCGCCCCCTCCTCAGCTGCTCCAAAGTGACCAAAATGAAGATTTCAGCCCAAAATTTTGGGGGTTTTTGGTTTTGGGGACCCCAAAATTTTGGGGGGGTGTCCCCCCTTAAAAATTGTGGGCGTGGTTAGAGGAGGCCACGCCCCCTTTTAATCCCTTTAAATAATCTCTAAAGTGACAAAAATAAAGATTTTCCACCCAAAATTTTGGGGTTTTGGGGCTGGGACCCTGAAATTATTTGGGAGGGTGTCCCCTAAAGTTTGGGGGTGTGGTCAGAGGAGGCCACGCCCCCTCAAGGCCACGCCCCTCCTCTTTTTTCCTGTTAAATTCTCTCTAAAGTGACAAAAATAAAGATTTTTATCCCAAATGTGGGGATTTTAGGGGCTGGAACCCCCAAAATCGTTGGAGGGTGTGTCCCTAAAAGCAGGGGCGTGGTCAGAGCTGACCACGCCCCCTCCATGCCACGCCCCTTTCCTTTTCCCCCTTAAATCTCTGCTAAAGTGACAAAAATAAAGATTTTACACCCAAAATTTTGGGGCTTTTGGGACTGGGACCCCAAAAGTTTTGGGGAAATGTCCCCAAAATGTGGGGGCGTGGTCAGAGGTGGCCACGCCCCCTGCAGGTCCTGCCCCTTCTCTTTCTCTCCCATTAAATCTCCCCTAAAGTGCCAAAAATGAGGATTTTTACACCCAAAATGTTGGGGTTTTTGGGCTGGTATCCCAAAATTATTTGGGGGTGGGGTCCCCTAAAAATCGAGGGCGTGGTCAGAGGTGGCCACGCCCCAACCTCCACTTTAAATCTCCCCTAAAGTGCCAAAAATGAAGATTTTCCACCCAAAATTTTGGGGTTTTTGGGACAGGATCCCCAATTTCTGGAAGGGGCGTGTCCCCAAAATTGGGGGCGTGGTCAGAGGTGGCCCCGCCCCACGCGGGTCACGCCCCTCCCCTATTTTCCCTTTAAATCTCCCCTAAAGTGCCAAAAATGAGGATTTTCCACCCAAAATTTCGGGGTTTTGGGACCTGACCCCCAAAATGTTTGGGGCGGGGTCCTGTGGGATTGGGGGCGTGGTCAGAGCCCGGCCCCGCCCCCCCACTCCAGCAGGTACTGAACGGTCCCGTCCAGCGTCACCCGGCGCGCCAGGACACGGGGGGGCGGGGCTTGGCCAGGGGGCGGGGCCTGCGAGGGGGGCGGGGCCTCGGGCTCCGGGTCCGGCCTGGGAGAGCTGGGGGAGGGGAGAAACCAGTATGGACCAGTATAAACCAGTATGGACCAGTACGGAGCAGTTGGGCCCAGTGTGGGCCCCTCCCAGTCCCTCCCAGTTTGATCCCAGTTTGTCCCAGTCCCACCCAGTTTGATCCCGGTTTGATCCCAGTCCCTCCCAGTCCCACCCAGTTTGATCCCAGTCCCTCCCAGTCCCTCCCAGTTTGATCCCAGTCCCTCCCAGTTTGATCCCAGTTAGGTCCCAGTTTGATCCCAGTCCCTCCCAGTCCCTCCCAGTTTGATCCCAGTTTGTCCCAGTTTGATCCCAGTTTGATCCCAGTCCCTCCCAGTTTGATCCCAGACCCTCCCAGTCCCTCCCAGTTTGTCCCAGTTTGATCCCAGTCCCTCCCAGTTTGATCCCAGTTTGGTCCCAGTTCAGTCCCAGTCTGTCCCAGTCCCTCCCAGTCCCTCCCAGTTTGATCCCAGTCCCTCCCAGTCTGTCCCAGTTTGATCCCAGTTTGTCCCAGTCCATCCCAGTTTGTCCCAGTTTGTCCCAGTTTGATCCCAGTCTGTCCCAGTCCCTCCCAGTTTGATCCCAGTCTGTCCCAGTTTGTCCCAGTTTGATCCCAGTCTCTCCCAGTCTCTCCCAGTCCCTCCCAGTCCCCCCAGTCCCACCTGGGGCTCTGCGAGGGGTGGAAGGAGGCGAACATCCGGATGGGGGGGCTGGGGAGAGACCCCAAAAACCCCAAATCAATGAGAATCCACCCCAAAACCCACCCCAAAAAACCCAAATCCACCCAAAATCCACCCAAAAATCCCCCCCCAAAAACCCCAAATCCCCCAAATTTTCCCCATATTCCCCCCAAATCCCCAAATCTCCCCAAAATCCCCCAAATTCCCCCCAAAATGCCCCCAAGCGCCCCCAAAAGCCCCAAATTTCCCCCAAAATTCCCCCTGAAACCGCCCCATTGCCCCCCAAAATTCCCCAAATCCCCAGAATTTCCTCCAAATCCCCAAATCCCCCCAAAATTCCCCAAATCCCGAGAATTTCCTCCAAATCCCCCAAATCCCCAAATCCCCTCCAAGCTCCCAAATCCCCTCCAAGCTCCCAAATCCCCCCCAAGTTCCCAAATCCCCCCCAAATCCCCAAATCCCTCCAGGTTCCCAAATCCCCCAAATCCCCTTCAAGTTCCCAAATCCCCAAATCCCCCCCAAATCCCCCAAATTTCCCCAGGTTCCCAAATCCCCCAAATGCCCCCAAATCTCCCCCAAGTTCCCAAATCCCCCAAAAATCCCCAAATCCCCAAATCCCCCAAATCCCCCCCAATCCCCAAATCCCCCCAGGTTCCCAAATCCCCCAACCCCCCCAGGTTCCCAAATCCCCCCCAAATTCCCAAATCCCCAAATCCCCCAAGTTCCCAAATCCCCCCTGGTTCCCAAACCCACCCAAATTCCCAAATTCCCCAAAATCCCCAAATCCCCCCAAATCCCTCCAGGTTCCCAAATCCCCCAAATCCCCTTCAAGTTCCCAAATCCCCAAATCCCCCCCAAATCCCCCAAATCCCCTCCAAGTTCCCAAATCCCCCAGGTTCCCAAATCTCCCCCAAGTTCCCAAATCCCCAAATCCCCCAAAATCCCCAAATCCCCCAAATCCCCCCCAAGTTCCCAAATCCCCCCAGGTTCCCAAACCCCCCCAGGTTCCAAACCCCCTCCAAGCTCTCAAATCCCCCCCAAATCCCCAAATCCCCCCAAGTTCCCAAATCCCCTCCAAGTTCCCAAATTCCCCAAAATCCCCGAATCCCCCCAAATCCCCCAAATCCCCCCCCATGTTCCCAAATCCCCCCCAAGTCCCCAACCCCCCCCCTGGTTCCCAAATCCCCCAATCCCCAAACCCCCCCAAAAATCCCCAAATTCCCAAATCCCCCCCAAATTCCCCAAAATCCCCAAATTCCCAAATCCCCCCCCAAATCCCCCAAATCTCCCAAATCCCCCAAATCCCCAAATCCCCCCCAAGTTCCCAAATCCCCCCAAGTTCCCAAATCCCCAAATCCCCCCCAAATCCCCCAAATTTCCCCAGGTTCCCAAATCCCCCAAATCTCCCAAACCCACCCAAGTTCCCAAATCCCCCAACCCCCCCATGTTCCCAAATCCCCAACCCCTGCCCAGGTTCCCAAATCCCCCAAATGCCCCCAAATCTCCCCCAAGTTCCCAAATCCCCCAAAAATCCCCAAATCCCCAAATCCCCCAAATCCCCCCCAATCCCCAAATACCCCCAGGTTCCCAAATCCCCCAACCCCCCCAGGTTCCCAAATCTCCCCCAAGTTCTCAAATCCCCAAATCCCCCCCAAATTCCCAAATCCCCCCCAAATTCCCAAATCCCCAAATCCCCCAAGTTCCCAAATCCCCCCCGGTTCCCAAACCCACCCAAATTCCCAAATTCCCCAAAATCCCCAAATCCCCCCAAATCTCCCCCAGGTTCCCAAATCCCCTCCAAGTTCCCAAATCCCCCCAGGTTCCCAAACCCCCCCGGTTCCCAAACCCCCCCAAGTTCCCAAATCCCCAAATCCCTCCCAAAGTTCCCAAATCCCCCCTCAAGTTCCCAAACCCCCCCAGGTTCCCAAATGCCCCCAAGTTCCCAAATCCTCTCCAAGTTCCCAAATCCCCCCAAACCCCCAAAGTTCCCAAATCCCCAAATGCCCCCAAATCCCCCCCAAAGTTCCCAAATCCCCCCCGGTTCCCAAATGCCCCCATGTTCCCAAATCCCCTCCAAGTTCCCAAATCCCCTCCAAGTTCCCAAATTCCCCAAAATCCCCAAATCCCCCAAAATCCCCAAATCCCCCAATTCCTCCCCCAAGTTCCCAAATCCCCCAAATCTCCCAAATCCCCCAAGTTCCCAAATCCCCCCGGTTCCCAAACCCACCCAAGTTCCCAAATCCCCCCCGGTTCCCAAATCCCCAAATCCCCCAAATCCCCCCCCAAGTTCCCAAATGCCCCCATGTACCCAAATCCCCCCGGTTCCCAAACCCCCCCCAAGTTCCCAAATCCCCAAATCCCTCCCAAAGTTCCCAAATCCCCCCTCAAGTTCCCAAACCCCCCCAGGTTCCCAAATCCCCCAAGTTCCCAAATCCCCTCCAAGTTCCCAAATCCCCCAAACCCCCCCAAGTTCCCAAATCCCCCAAAAATCCCCAAACCCCCAAATCACCCAAATCCCCCCCAGGTTCCCAAATCTCCAAATCCCCTCCAAGTTCCCAAATCCCCCCCAACTTCCCAAATCCCCCAAACCCCCCCAGGTTCCCAAATCCCCCCCCAAGTTCCCAAATCCCCCAAATCACCCAAATCCCCCCCAGGTTCCCAAACCCCACCCAGGTTCCCAAATCTCCAAATCCTCTCCAAGTTCCCAAATCCCCCCCAAAGTTCCCAAATCCCCCAAACCCCCCCAGGTTCCCAAATCCCCCAAGTTCCCAAATCCCCCCCAAGTTCCCAAATCCCCCAAAACCCCCCAGGTTCCCAAATCCCCCCAAGTTCCCAAATCCCCCAAATCACCCCCAAATCCCCTCCAAGCTCCCAAACCCCCCCAGGTTCCCAAACCCCTCCGGTTCCCAAACCCCCCCAAGTTCCCAAATCCCCCAAAAATCCCCAAACCCCCAAATCACCCAAATCCCCCCCAGGTTCCCAAACTCCCCCCAGGTTCCCAAATCTCCAAATCCCCTCCAAGTTCCCAAATCCCCCCCGAAGTTCCCAGGTTCCCCAAATTCCCCCAGGTTCCCAAATCCCCCAAATTCCCCTCAAATCCCCAAATGCCCCCCAAGTTCCCAAATCCCCCCAGGTTCCCAAATCCCCCCAAAATCCCCAAACCCCCTATCCCCAAACCCCCCTAAAAATCCCCAAATTCCCAAATCCCCCCAGGTTCCCAAACCCCCCCGGTTCCCAAGCCCCCCCAAGTTCCCAAATCCCCAAATCCCTCCCAAAGTTCCCAAATCCCCCCTCAAGTTCCCAAACCCCCCCAGGTTCCCAAATCCCCCAAGTTCCCAAATCCCCTCCAAGTTCCCAAATCCCCCAAACCCCCCCAAGTTCCCAAATCCCCCAAAAATCCCCAAACCCCCAAATCACCCAAATCCCCCCCAGGTTCCCAAATCTCCAAATCCCCTCCAAGTTCCCAAATCCCCCCCAACGTTCCCAAGTTCCCCAAATTCCCCCAGGTTCCCAAACCCCCCAAGTTCCCAAATCCCCCAAATCACCCCCAAATCCCCTCCAAGCTCCCAAACCCCCCCAGGTTCCCAAACCCCCCAAGTTCCCAAATCCCCCAAATCCCCCCCAAAGTTCCCAAATCCCCCAAACCCCCCCGTCCCCACCTGGGCGCTGCCCGGGCCCGGCCCTTCCTGACGCCGTCGGAGCCGCTGGGGGGGGCCTGGCACGGGGGGACCCCAAATTCAGGGGGGGGTTGGGGATCCCCCCCAGATTTTGGGGGAATTTTGGGGCTTTTTGGGATTTTTTGGGATTTTTTTTTTGTTTTTTGGGGGATTTTTCAGGGTTTCTTTTTGGAGTTTTTAAAAATTTTTTGGGATTTTGGGGTTTTTTGAAGATTTTTTGGTGGGGATTTTTGGGGGTGTTTTTGGGATTTTTGGGGGTTTTTTTTGTTTTTTGGGGATTTTTTGGGGTTTTTTTGGGGACTTTTTGGGGTTTTTTTTGGCGGGGTTTGGGGGGGATTTTTCAGGGTTTTTTGAGGATTTTTTGGGGGGATTTTTGGGGGTGATTTTGGGACTTTTGGGGGTTTGGGGAATTTTGGGGGATTTTTTGGGGGATTTTTTGGGTTTTTTTTTGGTTTTTGGGGATTTTTTGGGGTTTTTTTTTGGGACTTTTTTGCGGGTTTTTTTGGTGGGGTTTGGGGGGGATTTTGGGGGTTTTTTTTTTGGGATTTTTGGGGTTTTTTTGGGGATTTTTTGGGGGGATTTTTTTGGTTTTTGGGAATTTTTGGGGTGTTTTTTTTGAGGGTTTTTTGGGGATTTTTTTAGGATTTTTGAGGGGCTTATGTGGGTTTTTGGGGGTTTCTTTTGTTTTGTTTTTTCAGGGATTTTTTGGGTTTTTTAGGGGATTTTTGGGGGATTTTTGGGGGGTTTTTCTTGTGAATTTTCGGTGGATTTTTTTTGTTTTTTGGTGGTTTTCTTGGGATTTCGGGGGGATTTTTTGGGGGGCATTTTTGGGGTTTTTTGGGGATTTTTTGGGGGGAATTTTTGGGGGCGGATTTTTTGGGTTTTTTTGGGTTTTTTGGGGATTTTTTTGGGGTCTCACCTGGGAGCCGCGGGGGGAGGGGCGCCGCCGGGCCCCGCCCTGGCCCCGCCCTTCCGAGAGGCTGCGGGGGGAGGGGGAGGGGAGGGGTTGGGGGGGACCCCAAAAAAAATTTGGGGACCCCCCCCGATGGGAATGGGGGAGGGGGAGCCCCAAAAGAGGCAGGAATTGTCCCAAAATCCCCCCCAAAATTCCCCTTTAAATCCTTCATAAATCCCCTCAGGACCCCCAGAATCCTCCCCAAATTCCCCCAAATGCCCCCAACCCTCCCAAAATGCCCCAAAATCCCCCCCGAACCCCAAATTCCCCCCCAAATCCCCCCCTAAAATCCCCCCTTTAACCCCCCCAAATCCCCCAGCTTTCCCCCAAATTCCCCTAAAGGCCCCAAAATCCCCCCAAAAATTCCTCAAACCCCCCCAAATCCCCTCAACATCCCCAAAATCCCCCCAAAAATTCCTCAGACCCCCCCAAATCCCCTCAACATCCCCAAAATCTCTCCAAAAATTCCTCAAACCCCCCCCAAATCCCCTCCACATCCCCAAAATCCCCCCAAAAATTCCTCAAACCCCCCCAAATCCCCTCAACATCCCCAAAATCTCCCCAAAAATTCCCCCCAAAAATCCCCAAATCTCCCCCCTCCCACCTTCCCCCCCCTCCTCACCTGGTCCCGCCCCGGCTGGGGGCGGGGCGGTCTCTGGGGGCGGGGCCGGGGCTGGTCCTGGGGGCGGGGCCGAGTCGGTCCCTGGGGGCGGGGCCTGGCTCGGGTCGGTCCCTGGGGGCGGGGCTGGGGGCGGGGCCTGGGCCGTCCCTGGGGGCGGGGCCTGTCTCAGGGGGGCGGTCCCTGTGGGCGGGGCCGGGGGCGGGGCCGGGCGGGGCCCGCTGTGTGAGGGCGGGGGGCAGTGGGGGCGGGGCGCGGCTGTGCAGCCCGAAGAGGCCCCGGCGCTTCTTCATCTCCCGGCCCGACACGAACCTGGGGCGAAAACAGCGGGGATTGGGCAAAAACTGCAGCGGGAATGGGGAAAAACAGCAACGGGATTGGGCAAAAACTGCAGCGGGAATGGGGAAAAACAGCAACGGGACTGAGGGGGGGAAAATAGCAACGGGATTGGGCAAAAACTGCAGCGGGGATGGGGAAAAACTGCAGCGGGAATTGGGGAAAAACTGCAGCGGGATTGGGCAAAAACTGCAGCGGGATTGGGGAAAAACTGCAGCGGGAATGGGGAAAATAGCAACGGGAATGGGGAAAATATCAGCGGGATTGGGGAAAAACTGCAGCGGGATTGGGGAAAATATCAACGGGATTGGGGAAAAACAGCAGCGGGATTGGGGAAAAATAGCAGCGGGATTGGGGAAAATAGCAACGGGAATGGGGAAAAACTGCGGGGATTGGGGAAAAACTGCAGCGGGAATGGGGAAAAAATCAACGGGAATTGGGCAAAACCAGCGGGGATTGGGCAGAAATAGCAGCGGGAATTAGGGAAAAAATCAACGGGATTGGGGAAAAACTGCAGCGGGATTGGGGAAAATATAAATGGGAATTGGGGGAAAACTGCGGGGATTGGGGAAAAACTGCAGCGGGATTGGGGAAAAATATCAGCGGGATTGGGGAAAAACTGCAGCGGGATTGGGGAAAAACTGTGGGAATTGGGGAAAAACTGCAGGGATTGGGGAAAAATATCAGCGGGAATTGGGGAAAAAATCAACGGGATTGGGGAAAAACTGCGGGGATTGGGGAAAAACAGCAACGGGATTGGGGAAAAACTGCAGGGATTGGGGAAAAACTGCAGCGGGATTGGGGAAAATATCAACAGGATTGGGGAAAAACTGCGGGAATGGGGAAAATATCAACGGGATTGGGGAAAATATCAACGGGATTGGGGAAAAACTGCGGCGGGAATGGGGAAAAACAGCGGGGATTGGGGAAAAACTGCAGCGGGATTGGGGAAAAACTGCAGGGATTGGGGAAAAACTGCAGCGGGATTGGGGAAAAAATCAACGGGAATTGGGCAAAACCAGCGGGGATTGGGCAGAAATAGCAGCGGGAATTGGGGAAAAAATCAACGGGATTGGGGAAAAACTGCAGCGGGATTGGGGAAAAATCAGTGGGATTGGGGAAAATCAACGGGATTGAGGAAAAATCAGTGGGATTTGGGGAAATTAGCGGGATTGGGGGAAATCAGCGGGAATTGGGCAAAAATATCAGAGGGATTGAGGGGGAAAAATCAGCGGGATTGGGGAAAAATCAGTGGGATTTGGGAAAAATCAGTGGGATTGGGGAATATCGGGATTGGGGGAAAATCGGGATTGGGGCAAAATCAACGGGATTTGGGAAAATCAGCGGAAATTGGGAAAATCAGCGGAAATTGGGCAAAAACAGGAGCGGGATTGGGGGGGGAAATATCAGCGGGATTGGGGAAAATATCAGCGGGATTTGGGGGGAAAATATCGGGATTAGGGGAAAATATCAACGGGATTAGGGGAAAATATCAACGGGAATTGGGCAAAAATATCAGCGGGATTTGGGGGGAAAATCAGCGGGATTGGGGGAGAAAATATCGGGATTTGGGGAAAATATCAGCGGAATTGGGGAAAATATCAAGGGGATTTGGGGGGAAAATCAGTGGGATTTGGGAAAATTAGCAGGATTGGGGGAAATCAGTGGGAATTGGGGAGAAAATCTCAGCGGGATTGGGGAAAATATCGGGATTTGGGGAAAATCAGCGGGAATTGGGAAAATCGAGATTTGGGGGAAAATCATGGGGATTTGGGGGAAAAATATGCGGATTTGGGGAACATTGGGATTGGGGGAATATCGGGATTATGGGGAAACACCGGGATTGGGGGGAAAAATCGGGATTTGGGGACAAAAATATCGGGATTATGGGGAAATATCGGGATTGGGGGGAAAATTGGGATTTCGGGGGGTCCTGGGGGGATTTGGGGGGAATTTGGGGGGGATTTTGGGGAGATTTGGTGGGAAAACTCGGGATTTGGGGGGGATTTTAGGGGGATTTTGTGGGAATTTTGTGGGAATTTTGTGGGGATTTCGGGGGGATTTTGTGGGGTTTTGGGGGTGTTTGGGGGTAGAAATTGGGATTTTGGGATTTTGGGGTTTTGGGGTTGATTTCTGGGGGTTGGGGGGGATTTGAGGGGGTCCTGGAGGAATTTGGGGAGGATTTGGGGAATTGGGGGGGATTTGGGGAGATTTTGGGGTGTCCTGGGGGGATTTGGGGGGTAAAAATCGGGATTTTGGGGGGTCCTGAGGGGATTTTTGGGGTGTTTTCTCTGTTTTTTGGGGTGGGATTTTTGGGGTGTTTTCTCAGGATTTTGGGGTGAGATTTTGGGGGTGTTTTCTCTGGATTTTGGGGTCCCTGCTCGTTTTTGGGGTCCCCCCCTGGTTTTGGGGGTCCCTGCCCAGTTTCGGGGTTGGGTTTTGGGTTTTTTTGGGTGTTTTGGGGTGGGATTTTGGGTTTTTTGGGGTGGGATTTTGGGTGGGATTTTGGGGGTTTTGGGGTGGGATTTCGGTTTTATGGGGTGGGATTTTGGGGTTTTTGGGGGTGGGATTTTGGGTGGGATTTGGGGTTTTTGGGGTTTTTGGGGATGGGATTTTCGGTTTTCTGGGGTGGGATTTTGGGTGAGATTTTCGGTTTTTGGGTGTTTTGGGTTAGGATTTTGGGGTTTTTGGGGTGGGATTTTGGGTGGGATTTTGGGTTTTTTGGGGTGGGATTTTGGGTGGGATTTTGGGTTTTTTGGGCTCTTTCAGGATGGGATTTTGGGGTTTTTCTGGTGTTTTGGGGTGGGATTTTGGGTCTTTTGGGGTGGGATTTGGGGTTTTTGGGGGTGGGATTTTGGGGGAGATTTTGGGGGTTTTGGGGTGGGATTTGGGGTTTTGGGGGTTTTTTGGGGTGGGATTTTGGGCTTTTTGGGGTTGAGTTTTGGGGTTTTTTGGGTGTTTTGGGGTGGGATTTTGGGGTTTTGGGGTGGATTTTGGGTGGGATTTTCGATTTTTTGGGTTTTTTGGGGTGGGATTTTGGGTTTTTGGGGTCTTTTGGGGTGGGATTTTCGGGTTTTTTGGGTGGGATTTTGGGTGGGATTTTGGGTAGGATTTTGGGTTTTTTTGGGCTCTTTTGGGGTGGGATTTTCGGTTTTTTGGGGGTTTTGGGGTGGATTTTGGGTGTTTTGGGTATTTTGGGGTGGGATTTTGGGGTCTTTTTGGGTTGGGATTTTGGGT
>NW_027269383.1:169494-235084 GCF_023055355.1 Agelaius tricolor | reverse complement strand
CCTATTAAAATCCTATAAAATCCTATAAAATCCTATTAAAATCCTATAAAATCCTATTAAAATCCTATAAAATCCTATAAAACCCTATAAAATCCTATAAAAATCCTATTAAAATCCGATTAAAACCCTTTAAAATCCTATTAAAATCCTATAAAATCTCCTAAAATCCGATTAAAATCCTATAAAAATCCTATAAAATCCTATTAAAATCCGATTAAAATCCTATTAAAACCCTATAAAATCCTATAAAATCCTATTAAATCCTATTAAATCCCATTAAAATCCTATTAAAATCCTATTAAATCCCATTAAGATCCGATTAAAATCCTATAAAATCCCATTAAAATCCTATTAAAATCCTATAAAATCCTATGAAATCCTATTAAAATCCTATTAAAATCCTATAAAATCTCCTAAAATCCGATTAAAATCCTATAAAATCCTATTAAAATCCGATTAAAATCCTATAAAATCCTATTAAAATCCTATAAAATCCTATAAAAATCCTATTAAAATCCTATAAAATCCTATTAAAACCCTATAAAACCCTATAAAATCCTATAAAATCCTATTAAAATCCTATTAAATCCTATTAAATCCTATAAAATCCTATTAAATCCTATTAAAATCCTATAAAATCCTATTAAAATCCTATAAAATCCTATAAAAATCCTTTAAAATCCTATAAAATCCTATTAAAATCCTATAAAATCCTATTAAAATCCCATTAAATCCTATTAAATCCTATTAAAATCCTAATAAATCCTATAAAAATCCTATTAAAATCCTATTAAATCCTATAAAATCCTATTAAATCCTATAAAACCCCTATAAAATCCTATTAAAATCCTATTAAATCCCATTAAATCCTATTATTTCCTATTAAAATCCTATAAAAATCCTATTAAATCCTATAAAATCCTATTAAATCCTATTAAATCCTATAAAAATCCTATAAAAATCCTATTAAATCTTATAAAAACCTATTAAATCCTATTAAATCCTATTAAAATCCTATTAAATCCTATTAAAATCCTATAAAATCCTATAAAATCCTATAAAATCCTATAAAAATCCTATTAAAATCCGATTAAAATCCTATAAAATCCTATAAAAACCCTATAAAATCCTATTAAAATCCTATTAAAACCCTATAAAATCCTATAAAAATCCTATAAAAATCCTATTAAAATCCGATTAAAACCCTATAAAATCCTATTAAATCCTATAAAATCCTATAAAATCCTATTAAATCCTATTATATCCTATTATATCCTATTAAAATCCTATAAAACCCTATAAAAATCCTATAAAATCCTATTAAAATCCTATTAAGTCCTATTAAAATCCTATAAAACCCTATAAAATCCTATTAAATCCTATTAAAATCCTATTAAAATCCTATAAAAACCCTATAAAATCCTTTTAAATCCTATTAAATCCTATAAAACCCTATAAAACCCTATAAAATCCCCTAAAACCCCATAAAATCCCCTAAATCCCCTCGATCCCCGAGCTGGAGCTCGAGTGCGACTGCGAGAGGGAGGCGCAGAGCGCCCGAAAATTCCGGTGAGTTCCGGCAAATTTGGGCAAATTCGGGGATTTTTGGGGCTTTTTGGGTGTTTAGGGGATTTAGGGGCTCTTTTGGGACGGGTTTGGGGCGGTTTTGGGGCGGTTTTGGGGCGGTTTTTGGGGTTTTTAGGGGCGGTTTTGGGGTTTTTAGGGGCGGTTTTGGGGTTTTTTGGGGCGGTTTTGGGGCGGATTCGGGACAGTTTTGGGGCCATTTTGGGGCGGTTTTGGGGTTTTTAGGGGCACTTTTGGGGCGGTTTTAGGGGCGGTTTGGGGCTTTTTGGGCGTTTAGGGGATTTAGGGGCAGTTTTGGGGCCATTTTGGGGTGGTTTTGGGGCAGTTTTGGGGTTTTTAGGGGCACTTTTGGGGCGGTTTTAGGGCGGTTTGGGGCTTTTTGGGCGTTTAGGGGATTTAGGGGCAGTTTTGGGGCCATTTTGGGGCGGTTTCGGGACAGTTTTGGGGCCATTTTGGGGCGGTTTTGGGGTTTTTAGGGGCACTTTTGGGGCGGTTTTAGGGGCGGTTTTGGGGTTTTTAGGGGCGGTTTGGGGCTTTTTGGGCGTTTAGGGGATTTAGGGGCAGTTTTGGGGCCATTTGGGGGTGGTTTTGGGGCAGTTTTGGGGCACTTTTGGGGCGGTTTTGGGGTTTTTAGGGGCGGGTTTGGGGCACTTTTGGGGCAGTTTAGGGGCGGTTTTGGGGCACTTTTGGGGCCGTTTCGGGGTTTTTAGGGGCGGTTTAGGGGCAGTTTGGGGGATTTAGGGGCAGTTTAGGAGATTTTGGGGCGATTTTGGGGCAGTTTTGGGGCCATTTTGGGGCACTTTTGGGGCAGTTTTAGGGGATTTAGGAGCAGTTTAGAGGCAGTTTAGGGGATTTAGGGGCGGTTTTGGGGCATTTTAGGGGCGGTTTTGGGGCGGTTTTGGACGGTTTTAGCGGCACTTTTGGGGCCGTTTTGGGGGATTTTAGGGGATTTTTGGGCAGGTTGAGGGGATTTAGGTGCACGTTTAGGGGATTTAGGGGATTTTAGGGCAGTTTTAGGGGATTTTGGGGCTCTTTTGGGGCGGGCTTGGGGCGGTTTTGGGGGATTTTAGGGGCGGTTTAGAGGCGGTTTTGGGGCAGATTTGGGGCGGTTTTGGGGCAGATTTGGGGCGGTTTGGGGGCTTTTTGGGCGTTTAGGGGCACTTTTGGGGCAGTTTTGGGGATTTTTGGGGCCGTTTAAGAGCAGTTTAGGGGATTTAGGAGCAGTTTAGGGGGTTTAGGAGCAGTTTAGAGGCAGTTTAGGGGATTTAGGGGCAGTTTCGGGGCGGGTTTGGGGCAGTTTCGGGGCGGTTTTGGGGTTTTTAGGGGGGATTCTAGGGCAGGTTTAGGAGCCGTTTTAGGGCAGTTTTTGGGGATTTTAGGGGATTTTTGGGCAGGTTGAGGGGATTTAGGGGCACGTTTAGGGGATTTAGGGGATTTGAGGGCAGTTTTAGGGGACTTTGGGGCTCTTTTGGGGTGGTTTTGGGGTTTTTAGGGGCGGTTTTGGGGCAGTTTTGGGGCGGTTTGGGGCTTTTTGGGCGTTTAGGGGATTTAGGGGCAGTTTTGGGGCCATTTTGGGGCGGTTTTGGGGTTTTTAGGGACGGGTTTGGGGCACTTTTGGGGCGGTTTTGGGGCACTTTTGGGGCCGTTTTGGGGTTTTTAGGGGCGGTTTAGAGGCGGTTTTGGGGTTTTTTGGGGCCGTTTAGGGGATTTAGGGGCAATTTAGGAGATTTTGGGGCGATTTTGGGGCAGTTTTGGGGCCATTTTGGGGCACTTTTGGGCAGTTTTAGGGGATTTAGGAGCAGTTTAGAGGCAGTTTAGGGGATTTAGGGGCGGGTTTGGGGCATTTTAGGGGCGGTTTTCAGACGGTTTTAGCGGCACTTTTGGGGCCGTTTTTGGGGATTTTAGGGGGATTTTTGGGCAGGTTGAGGGGATTTAGGGGCACGTTTAGGGGATTTAGGGGATTTTAGGGCAGTTTTAGGGGATTTTGGGGCGATTTTGGAGCAGCTTGGGGACACTTTTGGGGCACCTTTGGGGCAGTTTTGAGGCGGTTTTGGGTTTTTTGGGGCCGTTTAGGGGCAGTTTTAGGGGATTTAGGAGCAGTTTAGGGGATTTAGGGGCAGTTTTGGGGCAATTTCGGGGCGGTTTTTGGGGATTTTAGGGGCGGTTTTGGGGCGGTTTTTGGGCAGTTTTGGGGTTTTTAGGGGCGGTTTTAGCGGCACTTTTGGGGCAGTTTTTGGGGATTTTAGGGCAGTTTTTGGGGATTTAGGTGCACGTTTAAGGGGTTTAGGGGATTTTGGGGCAGTTTTAGGGGATTTTGAGGCGGTTTTGGGGTGGTTTGGGGGTTTTTAGGGGCGGTTTAGAGGCGGTTTTGGGGCGGGTTTGGGGCTTTTTGGGCGTTTAGGGGATTTAGGAGCGGTTTTGGGGCGGGTTTGGGGTTTTTAGGGGCAGTTTCGGGGCACTTTTGGGGCAGTTTTGGGGTTTATAGGGGCGGTTTATGGGGCAGTTTGGGGGATTTTAGGGAGATTTTTGGGTAGGTTGAGGGGATTTAGGTGCACGTTTAGGGGATTTAGGGGATTTTAGGGCAGTTTTAGGGGATTTGGGGCTCTTTTGGGACGGTTTTGGGGTTTTTTGGGGCGGTTTTGGGGCCGTTTTGGGGTTTTTAGGGGCGGTTTAGAGGCGGTTTTGGGTTTTTTTGGGGCGGTTTTGGGGCAGATTTGGGGCGGTTTGGGGCAATTTTGGGCGTTTAGGGGATTTAGAGGCAGTTTTGGGGCCATTTAGGGGCAGTTTTGGGGCGGTTTTGGGGTTTAAAGGGGCGGTTTATGGGGCGGTTTTGGGGCTTTTTGGGTGTTTAGGGGATTTAGGGCCGGTTTTGGGGCAGTTTTGGGGGCACTCTTGGGGCAGTTTTGGGGTTTATAGAGGCGGTTTTGGGACGGTTTTGGGGCAGTTTTGGGGTTTTTAGGGGCGGTTTAGAGGCGGTTTTGGGGGTTTTAGGGGCGGTTTAGAGGCTTTTTTGGGGCTGTTTTGGGGCAGTTTTGGGGCGGTTTGGGGGCTTTTTGGGCGTTTAGGGGATTTAGGGGCAGTTTTGGGGCCATTTTGGGGCGGTTTCGGGGCGGTTTTGGGGTTTTTAGGGGCAGTTTTGGGGCCATTTTGGGGCAGTTTTGGGGCCGTTTTTGGGGATTTTAGGGGATTTTTGGGCAGGTTGAGGGGATTTAGGGGCACGTTTAAGGGATTTAGGGGATTTAGGGGCAGTTTTAGGGGATTTTGGGGCGATTTTGGAGCAGTTTTGGGACACTTTTGGGGCAGTTTCGAGGCGGTTTTGGGGTTTTTTGGGGCCGTTTAGGGGCAGTTTCGGGGATTTAGGAGCAGTTTAGGGGATTTAGGGGCAGTTTTGGGACAATTTTGGGGCGGTTTTTGGGGATTTTAGGGGCGGTTTAGAGGCGGTTTTGGGGTTTTTTGGGGCCGTTTTGGGGCAGGTTTAGGGGATTTAGGGGCAGTTTAGGGGATTTAGGGGCAGTTTAGGAGCAGTTTTGGCGTTTTTAGGGGGGGTTTTGGGGCTGTTTCGGGGGATTTTAGGGGCACTTTTGGGGCAGTTTAGGGGCGGTTTTGGGGCTTTTTGGGGCCATTTTGGGGCGGCTTTGGGGGATTTAGGAGCAGTTTAGGGGATTTAGGGGCGGTTTTGGGGCGGTTTTGGAGCTGTTTTGGGGTTTTTAGGGGCGGTTTTAGCGGCACTTTTGGGGCACTTTTGGGGCCGTATTTGGGGATTTTAGGGGAATTTTTGGGCAGTTTTAGGGGATTTTGTGGCTCTTTTGGGGCGGTTTTGGGGCAATTTTGGGGGCGGTTTGGGGCGGTTTTGGGGGATTTTAGGGGCGGTTTAGAGGCGGTTTTGGGGTTTTTTGGGGCAGTTTTGGGGCAGATTTGGGGCGGTTTGGGGGCTTTTTGGGCGTTTAGGGGCACTTTTGGGGCAGTTTTGGGGATTTTTGGGGCCGTTTAAGAGCAGTTTAGGGGATTTAGGAGCAGTTTAGGGGGTTTAGGAGCAGTTTAGAGGCAGTTTAGGGGATTTAGGGGCAGTTTCGGGGCAGTTTTGGGGCAGTTTCGGGGCGGTTTTGGGGTTTTTAGGGGGGATTCTAGGGCAGGTTTAGGAGCCGTTTTAGGGCAGTTTTTGGGGATTTTAGGGGATTTTTGGGCAGGTTGAGGGGATTTAGGGGCACGTTTAGGGGATTTAGGGGATTTGAGGGCAGTTTTAGGGGACTTTGGGGCTCTTTTGGGGTGGTTTTGGGGTTTTTAGGGGCGGGTTTGGGGCAGTTTAGGGGCGGTTTGGGGCTTTTTGGGCGTTTAGGGGATTTAGGGGCAGTTTTGGGGCCATTTTGGGGCGGTTTCGGGGCAGTTTTGGGGCACTTTTGGGGCGGTTTTGGGGTTTTTAGGGGCGGGTTTGGGGCACTTTTGGGGCAGTTTAGGGGCGGTTTCGAGGCGGTTTTGGGGCGGTCTCGGGGCAGTTTTGGGGCGGTTTTGGGGCTTTTTGGGCGTTTAGGGGATTTAGGAGCGGTTTTGGGGCGGTTTTGGGGCGGTTTTGGGGTTTTTAGGGGCAGTTTCGGGGCAGTTTTGGGGCAGTTTTGGACTTTTTAGGGGCGGTTTTGGGACGGTTTTGGGGCACTTTTGGGGCAGTTTTGGGGTTTATAGGGGCGGTTTATGGGGCAGTTTGGGGGATTTTAGGGAGATTTTTGGGCAGGTTGAGCGGATTTAGGTGCACGTTTAAGGGGTTTAGGGGATTTAGGGGCAGTTTTAGGGGATTTGGGGCTCTTTTGGGACGGTTTTGGGGTTTTTTGGGGCGGTTTGGGGCCATTTTGGGGCGGTTTTGGGGCCGTTTTGGGGTTTTTAGGGGCGGTTTAGAGGCGGTTTTGGGGCAGATTTGGGGCGGTTTAGGGGCAATTTTGGGCGTTTAGGGGATTTAGAGGCAGTTTTGGGGCCATTTAGGGGCAGTTTTGGAGCGGTTTTGGGGTTTTTAGGGGCGGTTTAGAGGCGGTTTTGGGGTTTTTTGGGGCGGTTTTGGGGCAGTTTTGGGGCGGTTTGGGGGCTTTTTGGGCGTTTAGGGGATTTAGGGGCAGTTTTGGGGCCATTTTGGGGCGGTTTCGGGGCGGTTTTGGAGCAGTTTTGGGGTTTTTAGGGGCAGTTTTGGGGCCATTTTGGGGCAGTTTTGGGGCCGTTTTTGGGGATTTTAGGGGATTTTTGGGCAGGTTGAGGGGATTTAGGGGCACGTTTAGGGGATTTAGGGGATTTTAGGGCAGTTTTAGGGGATTTTGGGGCGATTTTGGAGCAGCTTGGGGACACTTTTGGGGCACCTTTGGGGCAGTTTTGAGGCGGTTTTGGGTTTTTTGGGGCCGTTTAGGGGCAGTTTTAGGGGATTTAGGAGCAGTTTAGGGGATTTAGGGGCAGTTTTGGGGCAATTTCGGGGCGGTTTTTGGGGATTTTAGGGGCGGTTTTGGGGCGGTTTTTGGGCAGTTTTGGGGTTTTTAGGGGCGGTTTTAGCGGCACTTTTGGGGCAGTTTTTGGGGATTTTAGGGCAGTTTTTGGGGATTTAGGTGCACGTTTAAGGGGTTTAGGGGATTTTGGGGCAGTTTTAGGGGATTTTGAGGCGGTTTTGGGGTGGTTTGGGGGTTTTTAGGGGCGGTTTAGAGGCGGTTTTGGGGCGGGTTTGGGGCTTTTTGGGCGTTTAGGGGATTTAGGAGCGGTTTTGGGGCGGGTTTGGGGCGGTTTTGGGGTTTTTAGGGGCAGTTTCGGGGCACTTTTGGGGCAGTTTTGGGGTTTATAGGGGCGGTTTATGGGGCAGTTTGGGGGATTTTAGGGAGATTTTTGGGTAGGTTGAGGGGATTTAGGTGCACGTTTAGGGGATTTAGGGGATTTTAGGGCAGTTTTAGGGGATTTGGGGCTCTTTTGGGACGGTTTTGGGGTTTTTTGGGGCGGTTTTGGGGCCGTTTTGGGGCCGTTTTTGGGGTTTTAGGGGGATTTTTGGGCAGGTTGAGGGGATTTAGGTGCACATTTAGGGGATTTAGGGGATTTTAGGGCAGTTTTAGGGGATTTTGGGGCAGTTTTGGGGCAGTTTAGGGGATCTAGGGGCAGTTTTAGGGGATTTAGGGGATTTCAGGCAGCTGGAGCTCGAGTGCGACTACGAGAGGGAGGCGGAGAACGCCCAAAAATTCCGGTGAGTTCGGGCAAATTTGGGCAAATTTGGGCGATTTTGGGGCTTTTTGGGCTTGGGGCCATTTTGGGGCAGTTTTGGGGGATGTTAGGGGCACTTTTGGGGCCGTTTTGGGGTTTTTAGGGGCGGTTTAGAGGCGGTTTTGGGGTTTTTTGGGGCGGTTTTGGGGCAGTTTTGGGGGTTTTAGGGGCAGTTTAGGGGTGGTTTTGGGGCTTTTTGGGGCCGTTTTGGGGCAGTTTTAGGGGATTTAGAGGCACTTTAGAGGCAGTTTAGGGGATTTAGGGGCGGTTTTGGGGCATTTTAGGGGCGGTTTTGGAGCAGTTTCGGGGGTTTTGGGGCAGTTTTGGGGGATTTTAGGGCGATTTTTGGGCAGGTTGAGGGGATTTAGGGGCAGTTTTAGGGGATTTAGGGGCAGATGCAGGGAGCCCCCAAATTTTGGGGTTTTTTTTCCCCAAATTTCTCTGGTTTTTCCCCAAATTTTGGTCATTTTTTCCCCCTAATTTTGCTCGTTTTCTCCCCAAATTTTGGTTGTTTTTTCCCCAAATTTTTCTGGTTTTCCCCCAAATTTCTCATTTTTCCCCCCAAATTTTGTTTATTTCCCAAATTTTGGTCATTTTTCCCCCAAATTTCTCTCTTTTTTGCCCAATTTTGGTCATTTTGTCCCCAAATTTTGGTCGTTTTTTCCCCCAAATTTTGGTCATTTTTTCCCCCCCAGTTTTGATCGGTTTTCCCCCCAAATTTTCGTCCTTTTCTCCCCAAATTTTGGTCATTTTTCCCCCAAATTTCTCTGGTTTTCCCCCAAATTTTTCTGTTTTCTCCCCAGTTTTTGGTCGTTTTTTCCCCCAGTTTTGATCGGATTTTTCCCCAAATTTTCGTCCTTTTCTCCCCAAATTTTGGTCATTTTTTCCCCAAATTTTTCTGGTTTCTCCCCAAATTTTGGTCATTTTCTCCCCAAATTTTGGTCATTTATTTCCCAAATTTTGCTCGGTATTTTCCCCCAGATTTTGGTCATTTTTCCCCCAAATTTTTCTGGTTTCTCCCCAAATTTTGGTCATTTTTTCCCCCAAATTTTGGTCATTTTATCCCCAAATTTTGGTCGTTTTTTTCCCCAAATTTTTCTGGTTTCTCCCCAAATTTTGGTCGTTTATTTCCCAAATTTTGGTCATTTTTTCCCCAAATTTCTCAGTTTTTTTCCCCAGTTTTGATCGGATTTTTCCCCAAATTTTCGTCCTTTTGTCCCCAAATTTTGGTCGTTTTTTCCCCAAATTTCTCTGTTTTCTCCCCAAATTTTGGTCATTTTATCCCCAAATTTTGGTAATTTTTCCCCCCAATTTCTCTCTTTTTCACCCAAATTTTGGTCATTTTTTCCCCAAATTTCTCTGTTTTCTCCCCAAATTTTGGTCATTTTATCCCCAAATTTTGGTCATTTCTCCCCAAATTTTGGTCATTTATTTCCCCCAAATTTCTCTGTTTTTCCCCCAAATTTTTCGGTGAAGTGGAGCCCCAAAATTGGGGCTGGGGGCTTCATTTTTGGGGGTTTTGGGTTTTTGGGGTTCTGATTTTGGGTTCATGGAATTTTTCCCCAATTTCCCCCCAATTTTCTCCCGATTTTTCCCAAATTCCCGATTTTTTTCCCCAAATTCCCAGGTTTTCCCCCCAAATTCCCATTTTTCCCCCCCATTTTTCCCAAATTCCTGAGGTTTTTTTTCCCCAAATTCTGGGATTTTCCCCCCAAATTCCCGCAGTTTTTCCCCATTTTTTCCCAAAGTCCCGATTTTTCCCATTTTTCCCCAAATTCCCAGGTTTTCCCCCACATTTTCCATTTTCTCCCCCATTTTCCCCAAATTCCTGGGTTTTCTCCCCCATTTTTCCCAAATTCCCATATTTTTACCCCATTTTTCCTAAATTCCTGGATTTCCCCCCATATTTCCTATTTTTTCCCATTTTCCCCGAAAATTCCCATTTTTTATCCCCAAATTCCCAAATTTTCTCCTCAATTTTCCCATTTTTCCCTTTTTTCCCCCCAAATTCCCATTTCCCCCAATTCCTGGGGTTTTTTCCAATTTTTTCCCCAAAATTCCCTTTTTTCCCCACTGGTTTTCCCAAATTCCTGGATTTTTTCCCATTTTTCCCCAAATTCCTGGTTTTTCTCCCCAAATTCCCTTTTTTTCACCCATTTTCCCAAATTCTCACATTTTTCCCCCATTTTTCCAGGTTTTTTCCCATTTTCCCCCAAATTCCCGGGATTTTTTCCCCAATTCACTTTTATTTTCCTATTTCCCCATTTTCCCCCATTTTCCCCCCAAATTCCCAGCTTTTTTCCCATTTTTCCCAATTTCCCCTTTTCCCCCCCAGTTTTTCCCAAATTCCCGCACTTTTCCCCCAATTTTCCCATTTTTTCCCATTTTTTATCCCATTTTTCCCATTTTTTATCCCATTTTTCCCCAAACTCTCGGTTTTTCTCCATTTTTATCCAATTTTTCCCAAATTCCTGGGTTTTCTCCCCAAATTCCTAAATTTCCCCCCATTTTTAGGGTTTTTTCCCTTTTTTCCCAGTTTTTCCCAGTTTTTCTCACCAAATTCCCTTTTTTTACCCCATTTTTTCCCAAATTCCCCGATATTTTCCCCCCAAATTCCCGAATTTTCCCCAAATTCCCGGTTTTTCTCAATTTTTTCCCCAAATTCCCTTTTTTCCCCCAAAATTCTCAGGTTTTTTCCCCATTTTCCCAAAATCCCGAATTTTTTCCCCAAATTCCCGAATTTTTTCCCATTTCCCCATTTTTTCTCCATTTTCCCCCAAATTCCCCGCTTCTCCTCCCCAAATTCCCATTTTTCTCAATTTTTTCCCATTTTTCCCAAATTCCTGGATTTTTTCCCCAAATTCCCGGATTTTTCCCATTTTCCCCCCATTTTCCCCCAAATTCCTGGATTTTTCCCTTTTTTTTCCCAAATTCCCGGATTTTTTCCCATTTTTCTCCATTTTTCTCCCCAAACTCCCATTTTTTCTCCATTTTTTCCCATTTTTCCAAAATTCCCGGATTTTTCCCCAAATTCCCGAATTTTTCCCCATTTTCCCGTTTTTTCTCCATTTTTTCCCCAAATTCCCTTTTTTCCCCCAAAATTCTCAGGTTTTTTCCCCATTTTTCCCCATTTTGCCCAAATTCCCCGGTTTTCTTCCCAAATTCCCCGATTTTTCCCATTTTCCCCGTTTTTCTCCCCATTTTTTCCCCAAATTCCCCATTTTTCCTCCATTTTTTCCCCATTTTCCCCAAATTCCTGGATTTTTTCCCCAAATTCCCAGTTTTTCCTCCCCAAATTCCAATTTTTCTCCATTTTCTCCCCATTTTTCCCAAATTCCCGGGTTTTTTTCCCCATTTTTCCCAAATTTCCGCATTTTCTCCCCATTTTTCCCAAATTCCCCTTTTTTCTCCCCAAATTCCCGCTTTTTCTCCCATTTTGCCCAAATTCCCAATTTTTCTCCCCATTTCTCCCAAATTCCCGGATATTTTCCCCCCAAATTCCCGAATTTTTTCCCATTTTCCCGTTTTTCCTCCATTTTTCCCCATTTTCCCCAAAATTCCTGGAATTTTTTCCATTTTCCTCCCCAAATTCCCATTTTTTCTCCATTTTCCCCCATTTTTCCCAAATTCCCACTTTTTCTCCCCAAATTTCCCGGGTTTTTTCCCCATTTTCCCAAATTCCCGGGGTTTTTTCACCCATTTTTCCCAATTTCCCGCTTTTTCTCCCCAAATTCCCGGATTTTTCTTCCCGTTTTTCCCAAAATTCCCGATTTTTCTCCCCATTTTGCCCAAATTCCCCGTTTTTCTCCCCAAATTCCCGGTTTTGCTCCCCATTTTGCCCAAATTCCCGGATTTTTTCCCCATTTTTCCAAAATTCCCGGATTTTTATCCCCATTTTTCCCAAATTCCCGGTTTTTCTCCCCATTTTTCCCCATTTTTCCCCAAATTCCCGGGGTTTTTTCCCCATTTTTCCCAATTTCCCGCTTTTTCTCCCCAAATTCCCGGATTTTTCTTCCCGTTTTTCCCAAAATTCCCGATTTTTATCCCAATTTTTCCCAAACTCCTCCTTTTTTTCCCTCATTTTTCCCAAATTCCCAGTTTTTTTCCCGTTTTTTTGCCCAAATTCCCGGGTTTTCTCCCCATTTTTCCAAAATTCCCGGATTTTCTCCCCAAATTCCCATTTTTTTCTCTCATTTTTCCCAAATTCCCCGTTTTTCTCCCCAAATTCCCGATTTTTATCCCCATTTTTCCCAAACTCCTCCTTTTTTCCCCTCATTTTTCCCAAATTCCCGGGGTTTTTTCCCTCATTTTTCCCAAATTCCCGGGTTTTTTTCCCGTTTTTTTTGCCCAAATTCCCGGTTTTTCTCCCGTTTTTCCCAAAATTCCCGGATTTTTTCCCCATTTTTCCCAAATTCCCGCTTTTTCTCCCCATTTTTTCCCCAAATTCCCGGTTTTTTCCCCATTTTTCCCAATTTCCCGCTTTTTCTCCCCATTTTCCCCGCCCCCCCCACCCGGCCCCGCCGTTGCCATGGAAACCGCGCCCCCCCCCCCCCCCCCCTTAAAGGGACCGCGGCCGCCGGGGGAGGAAAATTCCGGGAATTTTGGGGAAATTTGGGGATTTTGGGATGAATTTTGGGGCGATTTTTGGAAATTTTGGGGGGATTTGGGGGGATTTTGGTGAATTTCGGGCGGATTTTGGGGAATTCGGGGAATTTTGGGGAGATTTTAGGAAGTTTTGGGGGATTTTTGGGTGGAATTTGGGGAGATTCGGGGCGATTTTGGGGGGATTTGGGGGGGGATTTTTTGGGAATTTTGGGGGGATTTTGGGGAATTTGGGGAATTTTAGGGAGATTTTAGGAAGTTTTGGGGGATTTGGGGGGAATTTTGGGGAATTTTGGGGAATTTTAGGGAGATTTTAGGAAGTTTTGGGGGATTTTGGGAGGGAATTTGGAGGATTTGGGGGTGAATTTTGGATGAATTTTGGGGCGATTTTTTTGAAATTTGGGGGAATTTGGGGAATTTTTGGGAATTTTGGGGGGATTTGAGGGAATTTTGGGGAGATTTCGGGGAATTTAGGGAGGATTTTGGGGAGATTTTAGGAAGGTTTGGGGGATTTTGGGGGATTTTTTTTAATTTTGTGGAATTTGAGGGAATTTGGGGTAAATTTTGGGGCGATTTTTTTGAAATTTGGGGGATTTGGGGGGAATTACGGGGGGAATTTTGGGGGATTTTGGGGCAATTTTTCGGAAATTTTGGGAATTTGGGGGGATTTTGGTGAATTTCGGGCGGATTTTGGGGAATTCGGGGAATTTTGGGGAGATTTTAGGAAGTTTTGGGGGATTTTTGGGTGGAATTTGGGGAGATTTGGGGTGAATTTTGGGGGGGATTTTTTGGAAATTTTGGGGAATTTGGGGAATTTTGGGGGGAATTTGGGGAATTTTGGGGATTTTTTGGGAATTTTGGGGAGATTTTAGGGGGGAATTTGGAGGATTTGGGGGTGAATTTTGGATGAATTTTGGGGCGATTTTTTTGAAATTTTGGGGAATTTTGGGAATTTTTGGGAATTTTGGGGGGATTTGAGGGAATTTTGGGGAGATTTCGGGGAATTTAGGGAGGATTTTGGGGAGATTTTAGGAAGGTTTGGGGGATTTTGGGGGATTTTTTTTTAATTTTGTGGAATTTGAGGGAATTTGGGGTAAATTTTGGGGCGATTTTTTGGAAATTTTGGGAATTTGGGGGGAATTACGGGGGGAATTTTGGGGGATTTTGGGGAATTTTTGGGAATTTTGGGGGGATTTGAGGGAATTTTGGGGAGATTTCGGGCGGATTTTGGGGAATTTGGGGAATTTTGGGGAGATTTTAGGAAGTTTTGGGGGATTTTAGGGTGGAATTTGGGGGAATTTTGGGGATTTTAGGGAGAATTTGGGGAGATTTGGGGGTGAATTTTGGATGGATTTTGGGGCGATTTTTTGGAAATTTTGGGGATTTTAGGGGAATTTTAGGGGGATTTTGGGAGGATTTGGGGGAATTTTTGGGAATTTTGGGAATTTTTGGGGGATTTGAGGTGATTTGGGGGAATTTTGGGGATTTTTAGGGGGGATTTGGGGAGATTCGGGGGGGATTTGGGGGTGAATTTTGGATGAATTTTGGGGATTTTGGGGGGGATTTTTTTTGAAATTTGGGGGATTTGGGGGGAATTTGGGGGGGGATTGGGGGAATTTGGGGAATTTTTGGGAATTTTGGGGGGATTTGAGGGAATTTTGGGGAGATTTCGGGGAATTTAGGGAGGATTTTGGGGAGATTTTAGGAAGTTTTGGGGGGAATTTGGGGGATTTTTTTTTAATTTTGTGGAATTTGAGGGAATTTGGGGTAAATTTTGGGGCGATTTTTTGGAAATTTTGGGGATTTGGGGGGAATTACGGGGGATTTTGGGGAATTTTTGGGAATTTTGGGGGGATTTGGGGGGGATTTTGATGAATTTCGGGCGGATTTTGGGGAATTTGGGGAATTTTGGGGAGATCTTAGGAAGTTTTGGTGGATTTTTGGGTGGAATTCGGGGAGATTTGGGGGGATTTTGGGGGGGATTTTTGGAAATTTTGGGGAGTTTGGGGAATTTTGGGGGGATTTGGGGGAATTTTGGGGGATTTTGGGGAGATTTTAGGAAGTTTTGGGTGGATTTTGGAGGGGAATTTGGAGGATTTGGGGGTGAATTTTGGATGAATTTTGGGGCGATTTTTTTGAAATTTGGGGGAATTTGGGGAATTTTTGGGAATTTTGGGGGAATTTTTGGGAATTTTGGGGAGATTTCGGGGAATTTAGGGAGGATTTTGGGGAGATTTTAGGAAGTTTTGGGGGATTTTGGGGGGAATTTGGGGGATTTGAGGTGATTTGGGGGAATTTTGGGGATTTTAGGGAGAATTTGGGGAGATTTGGGGGTGAATTTTGGATGGATTTTGGGGCGATTTTTTGAAATTTTGGGGATTTTAGGGGAATTTTAGGGGCATTTTGGGAGGATTTGGGGGAATTTTTGGGGGAAATTTCGGGCGATTTTTTTGAAATTTGGGGGAATTTTAGGGGGATTTTGGGGGATTTTGGGGGATTTCGAAGAATTTTGGGGGGATTTTTGGGGAATTTTGGGAATTTGGGGGAATTTTGGGAGGATTTTGGGGAGATTTTAGGAAGTTTTGGGGGATTTCTATGGGGAATTTGGGGGTTGATTTTTTATTAATTTTGAGGAATTTGGGGAAATTTTGGGGGAATTTTGGGGGAATTTTCAGGATTTGGGCGGATTTCGGGGGAATTTTGGGGAATTTGGGGTTTTGGGGGAGTCTGTAATGGGATATTGGGGATTTGGGGGGAATTTTGGGGGGAATTTGGGGGAATTTTTGGGAATTTTGGGAATTTTTGGGGGATTTGAGGTGATTTGGGGGAATTTTGGGGATTTTTAGGGGGGATTTGGGGAGATTCGGGGGGGATTTGGGGGTGAATTTTGGATGAATTTTGGGGATTTTGGGGGGATTTTTGGGGAATTTTGGGGATTTGGGGGAATTTTGGGGCATTTTGGGGATTTGGGGGAATTTTGGGAGGATTTTGGGGAGATTTTAGGAAGTTTTTGGGGGGAATTTGGGGGAATTTTGAGGAATTTGGGGTAAATTTTTGGGGATTTGGGGGAATTTTGAGGAATTTGTGGAAATTTGGGGGATTTTGGGTGGAATTTGGGGGAATTTTAGGGAATTTTGGGGAGATTTGGGGCATTTTGGGGGGGATTTGGGGAAATTTTGGGGGGATTTGGGGAGATTTTAGGAAGTTTTGGGGGATTTGGGGGAATTTTGGGGGATTTCTTTTTAATTTTGAGGAATTTGGGGGAATTTGGGGGGAATTTTAGGGAATTTTGGGTGGATTTTGGGGGATTTGGGGGCGATTTTGATGAATTTCGGGCGGATTTGGGGGAATTTTGGGGGGGATTGGGGGAATTCGGGGAATTTTTGGGAATTTTGGGGAGATTTCGGGGAATTTAGGGAGGATTTTGGGGAGATTTTAGGAAGTTTTGGGGGGATTTTTGTGGGGATTTTGGGGGATTATTTTTATTAATTTTGAGGAATTTGGGGTAAATTTTGGGGATTTGGGGGAATTTTGAGGAATTTGTGGAAATTTGGGGGGAATTTTAGGGGAATTCGGGTGCATTTTGGAGAATTTGGGGAAAATTTTAGGGAATTTTAGGGAGATTTGGGGGAATTTTGGGAGGATTTTGGGGGATTTGGGGGTTTTGGGAGCATTTTGGGGGAAATTTGGGGATTTTGGGACATCTGGGGAGGATTTTGGGGGGAATTTGGGAGATTTTGGGGTTTTTGGGGGGATTCAGTGTCTGGGGGGGTCCATGAGGGGATTTGGGGCGAATTTTGGGAGATTTTAGGGGGATTTTTGGGGATATTTCGGGGGTTTTTTGGTGGATTTCGGGGGATTTTGTGGGGATTTGGGATTTTTTGGGGGAGATTTGGGGGATTTGGATGGGATCTGGGAGATTTGGGGGTTTTTTGGTGGATTTTTGGGGCTTTTATTGAATTTTTTGGGGTTTTTTGGTGGATTTTTGGGTATTTTTTTTCCTGGATTTTTGGGTCTTTTTGCTGGATTTTGGGGGGTTTTTTTGGTGGATTTTGGGGTATTTTGTTGAAGTTTTGGGGTTTCTTGGTGGATTTTTGGGATTTTTTGCTGGATTCTTGGGATTTTTTGTGGATTTTTGGGGATTTTTGTTGAATTTTTTTGTTTGTTTTGGGGGGATTTTGGTGTTTTTTTGCTGGATTTTTGCTTTTTTGGGTGGATTTTTGGAGTTTTTTGGGGGAGATTTTTGGGTTTTTATGGGGGGATTTTTGGGGTTATTTGGTGGCTTTTGGGGTTTTTTTCGTGGTTTTTTTTTTTGTTTTTTTTCGGGGGATTTTTGGGGTTTTATGGTGGATGTTTGGGGGTTTTTTCGTGAATTTTTGGGGCATTTTATTGAATTTTTTGGGGATTTTTTGGTGGATTTTTGGGGTTATTTCCTGGATTTGGGGGTTTTTTTGGTGGATTTTGGTTTTTTTTTGTGGATTTTGGGGGGTTTTTTGGTGGATTTTTGGGATTTTTTTGGGGGGGCATTTTGGGGGTTTTTTGGTGGATTTTTGTCTTTTTTTCTTGGATTTTGGGGTTTTTTGGTGGATTTTGGGGGTTTTTTTCCTGGATTTTGGGGTTTTTTGGTGGATTTTGGGGGGTTTTTTGGTGGATTTTTGGGGTTTTTTGGTGGATTTTTGGGATTTTTTGGGGGGGCATTTTTGGGGGTTTTTTGGTGGATTTTTGTCTTTTTTTCTTGGATTTTGGGGTTTTTTAGTGGATTTTGGGGGTTTTTTTGTTGAATTTTTTGTTTTTTGGGGGGGATTTCGGGGTTTTTTGTTGAATTTTTGGGGTTTTTTTGGTGGATTTTTGGGGTTTTTTGGTGGATTTTTGGGGTTTTTTGGGGGGATTTTTAGGGGTTTTTTGGTGGCTTTTGGGGTTTTTTGTTGAATTTATTTGGTTTTTTTGGTGGATTTTTGGGGTTTTCTCCTGGATTTTGGGGTTTTTTCCTGGATTTTTGGGGGTTTTTGCGGGATTTTTTGGTGTATTTTTGGGGTTTTTTTGGGGGAATTTTTTGGGGTTTTTGGTGGATTTCTGGGGTATTTTGTTGATTTTTTTTGGTTATTTTGGTGGATTTGGGGTTTTTTTGCTGGATTCTGGGAGTTTTTTTGGTGGATTATTGGGGTTTCTTGGTGGATTTTTGGGGGTTTTGGGGTATTTTTGGCTTTTTTTGCTGGATTTTTTGGGATTTTTTCCTGGACTTTTGGTGTTTTTTTCTGGATTTTTGTGGTTTTTCTGGATTTTGGGGATTTTTTTTTCCTGGATTTTTGGGGTTTTTTCCTGGATTTTTTGGGGTTTTTTTCCTGGATTTTTTGTTTTTTTTTTTTTTTTTTCCTGGATTTTGGGGTTTTTTTCCTGGATTTTTGGTGTTTTTTCCTGGATTTGTGGGGTTTTTTGGTGGATTTTCGGTTTTTTCCTGGATTTTTGGGTTTTTTTCCTGGATTTTTGGTGTTTTTGCTGGATTTTGGGGTTTTATTGGTGGATTTTTGGTGTTTCTTCCTGGATTTTTTGGGTTTTTTCCTGGATTTTGGGGTTTTTCCTGGATTTTTGGGGTTTTTTCCTGGATTTTTGGGGTTTTTTCCTGGGATTTTTTTCCTGGATTTTGGGTTTTTTTCCTGGATTTTTGGGGTTTTTTCCTGGATTTTTGGGTGTTTTTTTCCTGGACTTTTGGTGTTTTTTTCCTGGACTTTTGGGGTTTTTTCCTGGATTTTTTGGATTTTTCGTGGATTTTTGGTGTTTTTTCCTAGATTTGCGGGATTTTTTGGTGGATTTTCGTTTTTTTCCTGGATTTTGGGGATTTTTTTCCTGGATTTTTGTGTTTTTTGATGAATTTTTGGCCTCTCCCCCTCACAGCCCCGCCCGCCCATAGCCCCGCCCTTAGCCCCGCCCCCTCGATGATTGACACCCGCCGGGCCCAATCCCCTGCGCGCGGTGCATGCCGGGAGTTGTAGTCCCGCCCCTCACCGCCATTTTCCCCCCCCCCGTTCCCTCCCCGGTACCGGCGGGGCCCGGGGGGCTCCGGGAGCGCGGGGGGGGGGCGGGGGGGGTCCCGGTGCTCCCGGGGGCGGCCCCGAGGGGGGGGGGGAGGGGAGGGGAAGGGTGGGGGAGGGGAAGGGGAGGTGGGGGGGGCCGATCCCCGCCGCCCCCTCCCCGAGCGCGGAGCGGCCCCGGCGGCGCAAAATGGCCACGGCTCTGCACAAACCGCTCAAATGGTGAGTGCGGGCACCGGCAGCGCCGGGCGGGCACCGGCAGCGCCGGGCGGGCACCGGCAGCGCCCGGCGGCACCGCCCCGGGACCGCCCCGGCACCGGACAGGGCCCCCCCGGGCTCCGGTACCGGCAACGGGAGGGGAGCGGGGCGGGGGATGGAGACCCCCGGTACCGGCAACGGGAGGGGAGCGGGGCGGGGGATGGAGACCCCCGGTACCGGCAACGGGAGGGGATGGAGACCCTCGGTAACGGGAACGGGAGGGGAGGCGGGGGATGGAGACCCCCGGTAGCGGTAACGGGAGGGGATGGGGGCTCCGGTGTCGGGAACGGGAGGGGATGGAGACCCCCGGTAACGGGAACGGGAGGGGATGGGGGCTCCGGTATCGGTAACGGGAAGGGATGGGGGCTCCGGTAACGGGAGGGGATGGGGGCTCCGGTAACGGGAGGGGAGGGAGGCTCCGTAACGGTAACGGGAGGGGAGGCGGGTGATGGAGACCCCCGGTACCGGGAACGGGAGGGGATGGGGGCACCGGTATCGGTAACGGGAGGGGATGGGGGCTCCGGTGTCGGTAACGGGAGGGGATGGAGATCCCCGGTACCGGTAACGGGAGGGGATGGGGGCTCCGGTACCGGTAACGGGAGGGGATGGGGGCTCCGGTATCGGTGATAAGAGAGGATGGAAACCCCCGGTAACGGGAGGGGATGGAGACCCCCGGTAACGGGAAGGGACGGGGGCTCCGGTACCGATGTGGATGGACCCGGTGAGGGTGGGGACCCGGTACCGGCGGGGATTCAGACCCGGTACCGGCGGGGATTCGGACCCGGCGGGGGTGGAGGTGCCGGTACCGGAGGGGAGGGACCCGGTGAGGGTGGGGACCCGGTACCGGCGGGGATGGACCCGGTACCGGCGGGGATGGAGGCTCCGGGAGGGGCGGGGATGGAGGTGCCGGTACCGGGAGGGATTGGGAACCGGTGCCGGCAGGGATGGACCCGGTACCGGCAGGGATGGACCCGGTTCGGGCGGGGATGGAGCCCCGGTACCCGCAGGGATGGAGCCCCGGTTCGGGCGGGGATGGACCCGGTACCGGCGGGGATGGAGCTGGTGAGGGTGGAACCCCCGGTACCGGCACGGATGGACCCGGTACCGGCAGGGATGAGCCCCGGTACTGGCAGGGATGGACCCGGTACCGGCAGGGATGAGCCCCGGTACTGGCAGGGATGGACCCGGTACCGGCAGGGATGAGCCCCGGTACTGGCAGGGATGGACCCGGTACCGGCAGGGATGAGCCCCGGTACTGGCAGGGATGGACCCGGTACCGGCGGGGATGGAGCCCCGGTTCGGGCGGGGATGGAGCCCCGGTTCGGGCAGGGATGGACCCGGTACCGGCAGGGATGGAGCTGGTGAGGGTGGAACCCCCGGTACCGGCAGGGATGGAGCCGGTACCGGCAGGGATGGACCCGGTTCGGGCGGGGGTGGAGCCCCGGTACCGGCGGGGGTGGAGCCGTGGCTCTGCTGGGGAGGGACCCACCGGGAGCCGAGCCCCGGTACCGGCAGGGAGGGACCTGGCGGGGATGGGAGATCCCGGGGATGGGGTCCCGGTACCGGCAGGGATGGGGATGGGGAGCCCGGGATTGGGGTCCCGGTACCAGATGGGGGTCCCGGTACCGGATGGGGAGCCCGGGATTGGGGTCCCGGTACCAGCGGGGATGGGGGTCCCAGGATGGGGGTCCCGAGAGTGGAGCCCCGGTACCGGCTGGGATGGGGATGGGGAGCCCGGGATTGGAGCCCCGGTACTGGTGGGGATGGAGGTCCCGGGGATGGGGTCCCGGTACCGGTGGGGATGGAGATCCTGAGGTTGGAGCCCCGGTACCGGCCTGGGATGGGGGTCCCGGGATTGGAGCCCTGGTACCGCCCAGAATGGGGGTCCTGGGGCAGGAGCTCCGGTAGCAGCGGGGATGGACCCGGCAGGGATCAGGAGTCTGGGGATGGGGTCCCGGTACTGGCCAGGATGGGGGTCCCGGGAATGGAGCCCCGGTACCGGCCAGGGATGGACCTGGGAGGAATGGGGAATCCGGGACAGGAGCTCCGGTACCGGCGGGGATGGAGAACCAGGGATTGGGGTCCTGGGGATGGGGTCCCGGGGATGGGGTCCCGGTACTGGCGGGGATGGAGATCCCAGGGATGGAGGTCCCAGGGATGGGGTCTGGGGATGGAGGTCCCAGGGATGGGGTCTGGGGATGGGGTCCCGCGGATGGGGTCCCAGGGATGGAGGTCCCAGGGATGGGGTCTGGGGATGGGGTCCCGCGGATGGGGGTCCCGGGGATGGGGTCCCAGTACCGGCGGGAATGGAGATCCCAGGGATGGAGGTCCCGGGGATGGGGTCCCGGGGATGGGGGTCCCGGGGATGGGGTCTGGGGATGGGGTCCCGGGGATGGGGTCCCAGTACCAGCAGGGATGGGGTCCCAGGGGTGGGGTCCCGGGGATGGGGTCCCGGTACCAGCAGGGATGGGGTCCCAGGGGATGGGGTCCCGGGGATGGGGTCCCGGTACGGGATGGGGAGCCTGGGATTGGGGTCCTGGTACCGGCCGGGAATGGGGGTCCCAGGATGGGGGTCCCAGGATGGGGGTCCCAGGGATGGGCTCCCGGTACCGGCAGGGATGGGGGTCCCGGCATTGGGTACCGGCGGGGATGGACCCGGCGGGGGTGGGGTCCCGGTACCGGCTGGGATTGGGTCTCCGGTACCGGCAGGATTGGAGACCTTGGGGTTTGAGGTCCTGGTACCGGCTGGGAGAGACCCAGCAGGGATGGGGGTGCCGGGGATGGGGAAACTGGGATTGGAGCCCTGGTAGCAGCGGGGATGGACCCAGCAGGGATGGGGGTCCCGGGATTGGAGCCCCGGTACCGGCCAGGATGGGGGTCCCGGGGATGGGGTCCCGGTACTGTCAGGAATGGGGGTCGTGGGGCAGGAGCTCCGGTACCGGCGGGGATGGACCCGGTGGGGATGGGGGTCCTGGGGATGGGGTCCCGGTACTGTCAGGAATGGGGGTCGTGGGGCAGGAGCTCCGGTACCGGCGGGGATGGACCCAGCGGGGATGGGGGTCCTGGGGATGGGGTCCCGGTACCGGCCAGGATGGGGGTCCTAGGGCAGGAGCTCCGGTTCCGGCAGGGATGAGGTCCCGGGGATGGGGGTCCTGGGGATGGGGTCCCGGTACCGGCCAGGATGGAGATTCTGAGGTTGGAGCCCCAGCACTGTCAGGGATGGGGGTCCCGGGATGGGGGTCCCGGTACCGACGTGGGGGAATTGACCTTGGGGGACCCCCGGTACCGGCAGGGGTGAAGCTGCAGTTCCGGTCCTGATCCCAGTTCTGATCCCGGTCCTAATCCTGGTCCTAATCCTGGTCCCATCCCTGTTGCAATCCCAATCCCAATCCCGGTTCTGATCCCGGTCCCATCCCTGTTGCGATCCCAGTCCCAGTTCTGATCCTGGTCCTAATCCTGGTCCCATCCCTGTTGCAATCCCAATCCCAATCCCAATCCCAGTCCCAGTTCTGATCCTGGCCTGTCCCGGTTCTGATCCCAATCCTGGTCCCAATCCCGGTTTTGATCCCGGTCCTAATCCTGGTTCTGATGCTGGTCCCAGTCCAGTCCCAGTTCTGATCCCATTCCTGGTCCCAATCCCGGTTTCAATCCCGGTCCCAATCCCCCTCCCAGTCCCGGTTCTGATCCCGGTCCTGATCCCAGTCTCAACCCCATCCCAGTCCCGGTTCTGATCCCGGTCCCAATCCTGGTTCTGATCCTGGTCCCAGTCCTGGTTCTGATCCCACTCCTAATCCCTGTCTTGATCCTGGTCCCAGTCCCAGTCTTGGTCCTAATCCCGGTTCTGATCCTGGTCCCAATCCCAGTCCCAATCCCAGTCCCAAATCTTGATCCCAATCCTGGTTCCAGTCTTGGTCCTGGTCCAAATCCCAGTTCTGATCCCAGTTCTGATCCCAGTTCCAATCCCAGTTCCGGTCCCAATCCCAGTTCCAGTCTCGGTCTCTGTCCTAATCTTGGTCCCAGTCCTGGTTCTGATCCTGGTCCTGATCCTAGTCCCAGTCCCAGTCCCAGTTCCGATCTTGGTCCCAATCCTGGTCCAGGTCCCAGTCCCGGTTCCAATCCCAGTCCCAATCCCGGTTCTGATCCCAGTCCTGGTCCCAGTCTCAGTCCCAATCCCAGTCCCAATCCAGTCCCAGTTCCAGCCCCAGTCCCGGTTCCAGTCCCAATCCCAATCCCAATCCCAGTTCCGATCTTGGTCCCAGTCCCGGTCCCAGTCCTGGTTCTGATCCTGGTCCCAGTCCAAATCCCAGTCCCAATCCCAATCCCGGTCCCAGTCCCAGTCCCAGTCCCAGTCCCAGTCCCAATTCTTGATCCCAATCCTGGTTCCAGTCTTGGTCCTGGTCCAAATCCCGGTTCTGATCCCAGTTCCAATCCCAGTCTCAGTCTCTGTCCTAATCTTGGTCCCAGTCCTGGTTCTGATCCTGGTCCCAGTCCCAATCCCAGTCCCAATCCCAGTCCCAGTTCCAGCCCCAGTCCTGGTTCTGATCCCAGTCCCGGTTCCAATCCCGGTTCTGATCCTGGTCCCAGTCCAGATCCCAATCCCAGATCCCAATCCCAATCCCGGTCCCAGTCCCAGTCCCAGTCCCAGTTCTTGATCCCAGTCCTGGTCCCAGTCTTGGTTCTGGTCCAAATCCCAGTTCTGATCCCAGTTCCAATCCCAGTTCCAATCCCAGTTCCGGTCCCAGTTCCGGTCCCAGTTCTGGTTCCAGTCTCAGTCTCTGTCCTAATCTTGGTCCCAGTCCTGGTTCTGATCCTGGTCCCAGTCCCAGTTCCAGCCCCAGTCCTGGTTCTGGTCCCAATCCCGGTTCTGATCCCAGTCCCGGTTCCAATCCCGGTTCTGATCCTGGTCCCAGTCCAGATCCCAATCCCAGATCCCAGTCCCAATCCCGGTCCCAGTCCCAATCCCAATCCCAATCCCGGTCCCAGTCCCAGTCCCAATTCTTGATCCCAGTCCTGGTTCCAGTCTTGGTCCTGGTCCAAATCCCAGTTCCGGTCCCAGTTCCAATCCCAGTTCCGGTCCCAATCCCGGTTCCAGTCTCGGTCTCTGTCCTAATCTTGGTCCCAGTCCTGGTTCTGATCCTGGTCCCAGTCCCAATCCCAGTCCCAATTCCAGCCCCAGTCCCAGTTCCAGTCCCAATCCCAGTCCCAGTTCCGATCTTGGTCCCAGTCCCAGTCCTGGTCCTGATCCCGGTCCCAATCCCGGTTCTGATCCCAGTCTCGGTTCCAATCTCGATTTCTATCCCAATCCTGGTCCCAGTCCCGGCTCTGATCCCAGTCCTGGTTCCAGTCCCAATCCTGGTCCCAGTCCCGATCCCAGTCCCAGTCCTGGTTCCGATCCCAATCTTGGTCCCAATCCTGGTCCCGATCCTGGTTCTGATCCCAGTCCCGGTTCCAGTCTCAGTCTCTGTCCTAATCCTGGTCCCAGTCCCAATCCTGATCCCAATCCCGGTCCCAATTCCGATCCCGATCCCAGTTCCAGTCCCAGTCCCAGTTCCAATCCTGGTCCCAATCCCAGTTCCGGTTCCGATCCCAATCCCAGTCCCAGTCCCGGTTCCAATCCCGGTTCCAATCCTGGTCCCAATCCCAATCCCAATTCCAGTCCCAGTCCCGGTTCCAATCCTGCTCCCAATTCCGATCCCAATCCCAATTCCAGTCCTGGTTCCAATCCTGCTCCCAATTCCGATCCCAATCCCAATTCCAGTCCTGGTTCCAATCCTGGTCCCAATTCCGATCCCAATCCCAATTCCAGTCCTGGTTCCAATCCTGGTCCCAATTCCGATCCCAATCCCAATTCCAGTCCTGGTCCCAATCCCAGTCCCGGTTCCGATCCCAGTCCCAATTCCAGTCCTGGTTCCAATCCCAGTTCCGGTTCCGATCCCAATCCCAATTCCAGTCCTGGTTCCAATCCCGGTTCCAATCCCGGTTCTGGCCCCGCCCTCTTTGCTCTGGCCCCGCCCCTGGGGGATTTTGGGGGATTTTGGGGGAATTGGGGCCCTGGGAAGGGGATTTTGGGGGGTTCCGAGATGATTTGGGGGATTTTGGGGGGTCCTGGGGGATTTTGGGGTGTCCTGGGGACGAGATTTGGGGGATTTTGGGGGGTCCCGGGGAGCAGATTTGGGATCCTTGGAGGAATTTTGGGGGATCCTCGGGGAGATTTTGGGGTGTCCAAGGGGATTTTGGGGGATTTTGGGGGGTCCTGGGGAGGATATTTGGGATCCCCGGGAGGATTTTGGGGGCTCCTGGGTTTTTGGGGGGGATTTTGGGGGAGTCCCGAGATGATTTGGGGGATTTTGGGGTGTCCCGGGGGATTTTGGGGTGTCCTGGGGAGGATATTTGGGATCCCCGGGGGGATTTTGGGGGCTCCTGGGTTTTGGGGGGGGATTTTGGGGTGTCCTGGGGTGATTTGGGAATTTTGGGGGGTCCCGGGAGGAGATTTGGGATCCCCGGGGGGATTTTGGGGGGTCCCTGGGGGGATTTTGGGGTGTCCAAGGGGGATTTGGGGATTTTGGGGTGTCCTGGGAGGGGATTTGGGATCCCCCGGGGGATTTTGGGGGATCCTGGGGGATTTTGGGGTGTCCAAGGGGGATTTGGGGATTTTGGGGTGTCCCAGGAGGAGATTTGGGATCCCCGGGGGGATTTTGGGGTGTCCAAGGGGGATTTTGGGGGGTCCCGGGGAGGGGATTTGGGATCTCCGGAGGAATTTTGGGGGCTAGTGGGGTTTTTTTGGGGTGTCCCCGGGGATTTTGGGGTGTCCGGGGGGATTTTGGGGTGTCCGGGGCGGTTTTTAGGATTTGGGGGGGTCGGGCCAGGCGCTGTCCCCCCATTTTGGGGCATTCCGGGCGTTTTTGGGTTTTGGGGTCTCCCCAAAAGGGGCCGTGATTTTTTTTGGGGGGGGGGGGGGGGAGTCCCAAAGGTTTTGGGGTTCCCCAAATTGGGGGGGTCCCACCCTGAACCCCCCCAAAGGCACCGCGGTGTCCGGGGAGGGGTTTGGGGTCAAATTTTGGGGTCGGGATCCCCAAATTTTGGGGTTGGGATCCCCAAATTTGGAGTTCCCCAACTCCACATCTTTTGGGGAGGGGGGGGGGAAATTTGGGGGTCTCGAGGGATTTTGGGGGGACCCCAAAATTTGGGGTTCAGCCCCGACCCCACGGTGAAGTTTTGGGGTCACCCCTGACCCCACAGTGAGGTTTTGGGGTGAGGTTTTGGGGTGAAGTTTTGGGGTGAGGTTTTGGGGTGAGAAACGGCAAAAACGGGGCTGGGAGATTTTGGGGTGGGAGATTTTGGGGTCAAGGATTTTTGGGGGGTTCCCGGGTGGATTTTGGGGTGGATTTTGGGGGATTTTGGGGTGGATTTTGGGGTGAGATTTTGGGGTGAGATTTGGGGTGAGATTTTGGGATGGATTTTGGGGTGAATTTTAGGTGGATTTTGGGGTGGGATTGGGTGGATTTGGGGGTGGATTTTAGGTGGATTTTGGGGCAGATTTTGGGGTGGATTTTGGGTGAATTTTGGGGGTATTTTGTGGCAGATTTTGTGGGTATTTTGGGGTAGATTTTGGGGTGGGTTTGGGTCGGATTTTGGGGTGGATTTTGGGGGAATTTCACCGCGGATTTTGGGGTGAATTTTGAGCAAATTTTGGGGGGATTTCGCCGGGGATTTTGGGATGGATTTTGGGGTGGATTTTGGGGTGGATTTTGGGGGAATTTCACCGCGGATTTTGGGGTGAATTTGTGAGGATTTTGGGTTGGGATTGGGTGGATTTTGGGTCAGATTTGTGGCAGATTTTGGGGGTGGATTTTGGGGTTTTGGGGCAGATTTTGGGGTGGATTTTGGGTGAATTTTGGGCGGATTTTGTGGGGATTTCGGGGGTGTTTTGGGGCGGATTTTGGGGGTGTTTTGTGGCGGATTTTGGGGGGATTTCGGGGGTGTTTGGGGGCGGATTTTGTGGGTATTTCGTGGCGGATTTTCGGGGTAATTTGGGGCGGATTTTGGGGGTATTTTGGGGCAGGTTTTGGGTGAATTTTGGAGGATTTTGTGGGGATTTCGGGGTATTTTGTGGGTATTTCGTGGCGGATTTTGGGTGAATTTTGGGGTATTTCGTGGCGGATTTTGGGGTGGATTTTGGGGTGGATTTTGGGGGTGGGATTGGGATGGATCTAAGGTGGATTTTGGGGGCAGATTTTGGGGGTATTTCAGGGCGTATTTTGTGAGGAATTTTGGAGGGATTTTGTGGTGGGTTTTCGGGCGGATTTTGGGGGCGGATTTTGGGTTGGATATTGGGGGTATTTTGGGGCAGATTTTCGCGGTAATTTGGGGGGACTTTGTGGTGGATTTTCAGGGTATTTTGGGGGTATTTCATGGCAGATTTGGGGGGTGTTTTGGGGCGGATTTTGGGGGTATTTTGTGGGTATTTCGTGGCGGATTTGGGGGCAGATTTTGGGGGTGTTTTGGGGTGGATTTTGTGGGTATTTTGGGGTTTTTTTGGGGCAGATTTTGGGGGTATTTCGGGGCAGATTTTGGGGGTGGATTTTGGGAGTGTTTTGGGGCGGATTTCATGGGTATTTCGTGGCAGATTTTGTGGGTATTTCATGGCGGATTTTTGGGGTATTTTGTGGGTATTTCATGGCGGAATTGGGGCCGGGTTTTGGGGCAGATTTGGGGGCAGATTTTGTAGCAGATTTTGGGGAGATTTTGGGGTGGATTTTTGTGGCAGATTTTGTGGGTATTTCGGGGCAGATTTTGGAGGTCTTTTGTGGTGGATTTTTGGGGCATTTTGTGGGTATTTTGTGGCGGATTTTGGGGTGGATTTTGCAGTGGATTTTGGGTGGATTTTGGGGGTGTTTTGGGTGGATTTTGGGGATATTTTGTGGTTATTTCATGGCAGATTTTGGGGATATTTTGGGGGTATTTCAGGGCAGATTTTGGGGATATTTTGTGGTATTTTGTGGCGGATTTTGGGGATATTTTGGGGGTATTTAGTGGCAGATTTTGTGGGTATTTTGGGGGTCTTTTGGGGCAGATTTTGGGGATATTTTGTGGGTATTTTGGGGATATTTTGTGGTTATTTCGTGGCGGATTTTGTGGGTATTTTGTGGGTATTTCGGGGGTGTTTTGGGGCGGATTTTGGGGCAGATTTTGTGGGTATTTTGGGGGTATTTTGTGGCAGATTTTGGGTGAATTTTGGGGGATTTTGGAGGGATTTTATGGTGGGTTTTGGGGCGGATTTTGTGGGTATTTTGGGGTGGATTTTGTGGGTATTTTGGGGGTGTTTTGGGGCGTATTTTGGGGATATTTCGTGGCAGATTTTGGGGGTGGATTTTGGGGCAGATTTTGGGGCGGGATTGGGCGGATTTTGGGGGTGTTTGGGGGTGGATTTTGGGGTGGGATTGGGCGGATTTTGTGGCGGATTTTGGGGATATTTTGTGGGTATTTTGGGGCGGGATTGGGCAGATTTTGGGGCGGATTTTGGGGTGGATTTTGGGGCAGGATTGGGCGTATTTTGGGGGTATTTTGTGGGTATTTCGGGGGTGTTTTTGGGGCGGATTTTGGGGATATTTTGGGGGTATTTCATGTCGGATTTTGTGGGTATTTTGGGGCTATTTTGGGGCGGATTTTGGGGGTGTTTTGGGGGTGTTTTGGGGCGGATTTTGGGGCGGGATTGGGCGGATTTTGGGGCGCATTTTGTGGCGGGTTTTGGGGTGGATTTTGGGACAGATTTTGTGGGTATTTTCTGGGTATTTCGTGGTGGATTTTGGGCTGGATTTTGGGGGTATTTCCTGGTGGATTTTTGGGGTATTTTGGGGCGGATTTTGGGGGTATTTCGGGGGTATTTCGTTGCGGATTTTGCGGGTATTTTGTGGGTATTTCGTGGCAGATTTTGGGGGTATTTCGTGGTGGATTTTGGGGCGGGATTGGGTGGATTTTGGGGCGGATTTTGGGGGTATTTTGTGGGTATTTTGGTGGGTATTTTGGGCGTGTTTGGGGGCGGATTTTGGGGCGGGATTGGGCGTATTTTGGGGCGGATTTTGGGGGTATTTTGTGGGTATTTTGTGGCGGGTTTTGGGGCGGATTTTGGGGCGGGATTGGGTGGATTTTGGGGCGGATTTTGGGGGTATTTTGTGGGTATTTTGTGGCGGGTTTTGGGGCAGATTTTGGGGTGGATTTTGGGGGTGTTTTGGGGGTGGATTTCGGGGCGGGATTGGGCGGATTTTGGGGGTATTTTGTGGGTATTTTGTGGGTATTTTGTGGGTATTTCGTGGCGGATTTCGGGGCGGATTTTGGGGGTATTTTGTGGGTATTTTGGGGCGGGATTGGGCGGATTTTGGGGCAGATTTTGGGGCAGGATTGGGTGGATTTTGGGGCGGATGTTGGAGCGGATTTTGGGGGTATTTTGTGGGTATTTTGTGGGTATTTTGGGGCGGATTTTGGGGGTGTTTTGGGGCGGATTTTGGGGCGGGATTGGGTGGATTTTATGGTGGGTTTTGTGGCGGGATTGGGCGGATTTCGGGGTGGATTTTGGGGGTATTTTGTGGGTATTTTGGGGTGGGATTGGGTGGATTTTGGGGTGGATTTTGGGGCGGGATGGGGTGGATTTTGGGGTGGATTTTGTGGGTATTTTGTGGGTATTTTGGGGCGGGTTTCGGGGCGGATTTTGGGGGTTCAGGCGGGTGCCCCCGCAGCCTGGGGGAGGAGTTCTACCGCGAGGCGCTGGAGCACTGCCGCAGCTACAACGCCCGGCTCTGCGCCGAGCGCAGCCTCCGCCTGCCCTTCCTGGACGCGCAGACCGGCGTGGCCCAGAGCAACTCCTACATCTGGATGGAGAGAGCGCACCGCCGGCCCGGTGAGAGCCCCGGATTGGGGAGAGACCCCTGGGAATGGGGAGAGACCCCTGGGATAGGGTGGGACCCCCGGGATTGGGGAGGGACCCCTGAAATGGGGAGGGACCCCTGGGATAGGGAGGGCCCAGAGCAACTCCTACATCTGGATGGAGAGAGCGCACCGCCGGCCCGGTGAGACCCCCGGGACCCCCGGAATGGGGAGGGACCCCCGGGAATGGGGAGAGACCCCCGGGAATGGGGAGAGACCCCCAGGAACCCCCCAGGACTGGTCAGTTTGGGGTCAGGGTCAGTTTGGGGTCATTGGGGTCAGTTTGGGATCAGGGTCAGTTTGGGGTCATTGGGGTCACTCCGGGGTCAGGGTCAGTTTGGGGTCACTCCAGGGTCAGGGTCAGTTTGAGGGCATTGGGGTCAGTTTGGGGTCATTGGGGTCACCCTGGGGATGCAGTGGTCACTCTGGGGGTGCAGTGGTCACTCTGGGGGTGCAGTGGTCAGTCCGGGGGTTCAGTGGTCACTCTGGGGGTGCAGTGGTCACTCTGGGGGTGCAGTGGTCACTCTGGGGCGGTCACTCAGTGTCCGGCCGTGTCCCCAGGCCTGTCCCCAGGTCAGATCTATTCCTACCCCATGGGGTCAGTTTGGGTCAGGGTCAGTTTGGGTCAGGGTCACTCTGGGGTGCAGTGGTCAGTCCGGGGGTGCAGTGGTCACTCTGTGGGTGCAGTGGTCACTCTGGGGGTGCAGTGGTCACTCTGGGGGTGCAGTGGTCAGTGTTCAGCGGTCACTCAGTGTCCGGCCGTGTCCCCAGGCCTGTCCCCAGGTCAGATCCATTCACATCCCATGGGGTCAGTTTGGGTCAGGGTCACTCCGGGGGTGCAGTGGTCACTGTGAGGGTGCAGTGGTCACTCTGGGGGTGCCGTGGTCACTCTGGGGGTTCAGTGGTCACTCTGGGGTGGTCACTCAGTGTCCGGCCGTGTCCCCAGGCCTGTCCCCAGGTCAGATCTATTCCTACCCCGCCCGCTGCTGGCGCAAGAAGCGGCGCCTGAACATCCTGGAGGCGCCGAGGCTGCGGCCCTGTGAGTGCCCACGGGGCGGCCGCAGCGGCCGGAGAGCGGCCGGAGGGGTCAGGGGGCGGCCGGAGGGGTCAGGGGGCGGCCGGAGGGGTCAGGGGGCGGCCGGAGGGGTCGGGGGGCGGCCGGAGGGGTCAGGGGGCGGACAGAGGGGTCAGGGGGGCAGCCGGAGTGGGGCTGGAGAGTGGCCAGAGGGGTCAGGGGGGTCACCGGAGGGGTCAGGGGGTGACCAGAGGAGTCAGGGAGCGGCTGGAG
This sequence comes from Agelaius tricolor, assembly GCF_023055355.1. Taxonomy (NCBI): domain Eukaryota; kingdom Metazoa; phylum Chordata; class Aves; order Passeriformes; family Icteridae; genus Agelaius; species Agelaius tricolor. Next base: position 204,190 of record NW_027269383.1, on the reverse strand, counting down.
TGGGGCCGGAGGGGTCAGGGGGCGGCTGGAGGGGTCAGGGGGCGGCTGGAGGGGTCAGGGGGTGGCTGGGGTGGCTGGAGGGTGGCCGGAGTGGCTGGAGAGTGGCTGGCATGGTCAGGGGGGTGGCTGGAGTGGTCAGGGTGGCTGGACAGTGGCCGGAGGGTGGCCGGAGGGGCAGCCAGAGTGGCCGGAGCGGTGGCTGGAGTGGTCAGGGTGGCTGGACAGTGGCCGGAGTGGGCAGGTGGCCGGAGGGGCAGCCAGAGTGGCCGGAGCGGTGGCTGGAGTGGCCGGAGCGGTGGTCAGAGGGTGGCCAGGGTGGCTGGACTGTTGGCCAGAATGGCTGGAGTGGCTGGAAGTGGCCGGAGGGTGGCCGGAGTGGTCAGGGGGGTGGCTGGGGTGGCCGGAGGGGTGGACAGAGAAGTGGCCGGAGCAGTGGCTGGAGGGGTGGCCAGAGTGGCCGGAGGGTGTTCAGAGTGTCCGGAGTGTCCGGAGTGTGGCTGGAGCGTCTGCAGTGTCCGCAGTGTGTCTGGAGTGTGTCTGCAGTGGCCGCGGTGGCCGGAGTGGCCGGAGGGTGTCCGAGTGTCCGAGTGTCCGAGTGTCCAAGTGTCCGAGTGTCCGAGTGTCCAGAGCGTGTCCACAGTGTCTGAGTGTCCAAATGTCCGAGTGTCCAGAGTGGCTGGAGGGTGTCCGAGTGTCCAGAGTGTCCAGAGTGTCCAGAGTGGCTGGAGGGTGTCCAGAGTGTCCGAGTGTCCGAGTGTGTCCAGAGCGTGTCCACAGTGTCCAGAGTGTCCAGAGTGTCCAGAGTGGCTGGAGGGTGTCCGAGTGTCCGAGTGTCCATAGCGTGTCTGGAGTGTGTCCAGAGCGTGTCCACAGTGTCCGGAGTGTCCAGAGTGTCCAGAGTGGCTGGAGGGTGTCCGAGTGTCCCCAGCGTGTCCCTGCCGTGTCCGTGTGTCTGTAGTGTGTTGATAGCGTGTCTTAGCATGTCCGTGGTGTCCATGTGTCCATCTGTCCCCTAGCATGTCCCCAGCGTGTCCTTAGCATGTGGGCGTGTCCAAGCCATGTCCTTAGCGTGTTGGTAGCGTGTCTGTGCCGTGCCCGTGTGTCCCTGCCGTGTCCAGTAGCACGTCCTTAGCGTGTCCATGTGTCTGTAGAGTGTCCGTGTCCATGTCCATGTGTCCATAGTGTGTCCGTGTGTCCATAGCGTGTTGGTAGCGTGTCCTCAGCGTGTCTGTGTGTCCGTGTGTCCGTGCCATGTCCATAGCGTGTCGGTAGTGTGTCGGTAGCATGTCCTTAGCGTGTCCCCAGCGTGTCCCAGCATGTCCGTGTGTCCCTAGCGTGTCGGTAGCGTGTCGTAGCATGTCGGTAGCGTGTCCCCAGCGTGTCCTTAGCGTGTCCCCGCGTGTGCTCAGGCTGTGAGGCGCCGCTGCGGCCCCGGGAGGCGGCGGTGCCCGAGGGGCCGGTGCTGGAGGCGCTGCTGAGCGCGGAGACCCCGGAGCCGCCCGAGGAGCCGCCCCCGGACGCGCCGGTCAGTGCCCCGCTGTCTGTCCGTCTGTCGTCTGTCTGTGCGTGTGTGTCTGTGTGTGTCTGTCTGTCCGTCTGTCTGTCTGTGTCCGTGTGTGTGTGTCCGTCTGTCTGTCTGTGTCCGTGTGTGTGTGTGTGTCCGTCTGTCTGTCTGTGTGTGTGTGTGCCTGTCTGTGTGTGTGTGTCTGTGTGTATGTGCATGTGTGTGTCCGTCTGTCTGTCTGTCTGTCTGTCTGTGTCCGCGTGTCTGTCCGTGTGTCCGTCCATGTGTGTGTCCGTGTGTCTGTCTGTGTCTGTGTGTCCGTGTGTCTGTGTGTCTGTCTGTCTGTCTGTCTGTGTGTCCGTGTGTCTGTGTGTCTGTGTGTCTGTGCGTCTGTCTGTGTGTGTCTGTGTCTGTGTGTCTGTCTGTCTGTCTGTCTGTGTGTCCGTGTGTCTGTCTGTGTGTGTGTCTGTCTGTCTGTCTGTCTGTGTGTCCGTGTGTCTGTCTGTCTGTCTGTCTGTGTGTGTCCGTGTGTCTGTCTGTCTGTCTGTCCGTGTGTCTGTGTGTCCGTGTGTCTGTCTGTCTGTCTGTGTGTCCGTGTGTCTGTGCGTCCGTCTGTCTGTGTGTCCGTGTGTCCGTGTGTGCATGTGTGCCCGTCTGCGTGTGTGTCTGTCTGTCCGTGTGTGTGTCTGTGTGTCTGTGTGTCTGTGTGTCCGTCTGTGTGTCTGTGTGTCCGTCTGTCCATCTGTCCGTGTGTCTGTGTGTCCGTCTGTCCGTGTGTCTGTGTGTCTGTGTGTCTGTGTGTCTGTGTGTCCGTCTGTGTGTGTCTGTGTGTCCGTGTGTCCGTGTGTCTGTCTGTGTGTCTGTGTGTCCGTGTGTCCGTGTGTCCGTGTGTCTGTCTGTGTGTCTGTGTGTCCGTGTGTCTGTGTGTGTGTGCGTCTGTCTGTCTGTCCATCTGTCTGTCCACGCATCTGTCTGTGTGTCTGTGTGTCCATGTGTCCGTCTGTGTGTCCATCTGTGTGTCCGTGTGTCTGTGTGTCTGTGTGTCCGTGTGTGTCTGTGTGTGTCCGTCTATCCATGTGTCTGTGTGTCTGTCCGTGTGTCCGTCTGTCCGTGTGCCCACGTGTCCGTCTGTCCGTGTGTGCGTGCGCGCGTGTCTGTCTGCCTGTGTCTGTGTGTCCGTCTGTCCGTCTGTCTGTCCGTGTGTCTGTCCATGTGTGCATGTGTGTGTCTGTGTGTCCATCCATCCATCCGTGTCTGTCTGTGTCTGTCTGTCTGTCTGTCCATGCGTCTGTCTGTGCATCTGTCTGTGTGTCTGTGTGTCCGTCCGTCTGTCCGTGTGTCTGTGTGTCCATCTGTCCGTCCATCTGTGCATCTGTCCGTCCGTGTGTCCGTGTGTCTGTCCATGTGTGTCCATGTGTCCATCCGTCCGTCCGTGTGTCCGTGTGTCTGTCCCTCCATGTGTCCGTGTGTGTCCATGTGTGTCCATGTGTCCGTCCATGTGTCTGTGTGTCTGTCCGTCCGTCCGTGTGTGTCCATGTGTCCATGTGTGTCCGTCTGTGTGTCTGTCTGTGTGTCCGTCTGTCCGTGTGTCCATCCATGTGTCTGCCTGTCCATGTGTGTCCATCTGTCCGTCTGTCCGTGTGTCTGTCTGTGTGTGTCCGTGTGTCCGTCTGTCCGTGTGTTCGTGTGTCCGTGTGTCTGTCTGTCCGTCTGTCCGTCCACCAGTCCAATTCCCCAAAATCCCCAAATCCTGATTTCCCTGAATTTCTCCAAAATCCTCCAAAATCCCAAAATTCCCCCCAAATCCCAAATATTCCCCCCAAAATCCCAATTTTACCCCAAAATCCCTGATTTCCCCCCAAATCCCAAATTCCAACAAAATCCCTGATTTCCCTGAATTTCCCCAAATCCCTGAATTTCCCCAAATCCCCCTTTTCCACCCAAATCCCCGTTTTTCCCCCCATCCCAATTCCCCATTTTTCCCTGTTTTTCCCCCCAAAATCCCGATTTTCCCATTTTTCCCCCCCAATCCCGATTTTCCCATTTTTCCCCCCAAATCCCTGAATTTCCCCCCCAAGTCCCAATTTCCCCGTTTTTCCCCCCAAATCCCCATTTTTCCCTGTTTTTCCCCCCAAAATCCCAATTTCCCCATTTTTCCCCCCCAAATCCCGATTTCCCCGTTTTCCCCCCCAATCCCAATTTCCCCATTTTTTCCCCATTTTTCCCATTTTTCCCCGATTTTCCCGATTTTGCCGTTTTTGCCCCCAGAAGGCGCCGCCCCCCGAGTTCCCGCACGAGCCCGAGGGGGAGGAGCCGGACGAGGAAACCCCGAGGGGGCGAAAGAACCGGGCCCGGGGCAAGGTGGGCACGGACACACGGACACGAGGGGGGACGGACACACGGACACACGGACACGGGGGGGGGACGGACACACGGACACGGGGACAGGGGGACGGGGGGGGGGACACACGGACACGGGGACACGGGGATGGACGGACGGACACACGGACACACGGACACACGGACATGAGGGGGGACAGACAGATGGACACGGGGACATGGGGACAGGGGGACAGGGGGACACGGGGATGGACACACGGACACAGGGACACGGGGACGGACAGACGGACACGGGGAGGGACACACGGACACGGGGACGGACACACGGACACAGGGATGGACACACGGACACAGGGACGGACGGACACAGGGACGGACACGGGGATGGACGGACGGACACGGGGACGGACGGACGGACACAGGGACACGGGGACAGGGACAGACGGACATGGGGATGGACACGGGGATGGACAGACGGACACGGGGACAGACGGACACGGGGATGGACACGGGGACACGGGGACACAGGGATGGACACGGGGATGGACGGACATGGGGATGGACACATGGACACGGGGACAGACGGACGGACACACCGAGGGACACACGGACACAGGGACACAGGGACACAGGGATGGACGGACACAGCAATGGACACACGGACACAGCGACGGACACTCAAACACAGGGACACAGGGACACACCAAGGGACACACGGACACAGCAATGGACACACGGACGGACACAGGGACATGGGGACACAGGGATGGACAGACAGACGGACACACAGATGGACACAGGGACACGGGGACACAGGGACAGACGGACACAGCAAGGGACACACGGACACAGGGACGGACACTCAAACACACGGACACAGGGACACAGGGACGGACACACGGACACATGGACACACCAAGGGACAGACGGACGGATGGACAGGGGGACGGAGGGACAAGGGGACACAGGGATGGATGGACAGACGGACACGCGGACGGACGGACGGACACACAGACACACCCACGGACACACCAAGGGACACACGGACACACCCACGGACAGACGGACACGCCAAGGGACGCCAATGGACACACGGACACAGGGACACATGGACACATGGACGGACACACGGACACACGGATGGACGGACAGGGGGATGGAGGGACAGGGGGACACAGGGATGGACGGACAGACGGACGGACGGACGGATGGATGGAGGGACGGCGGGACAGGGATGGACGGACAAAGGGACAGAGGGGCGGACCCATGGACAGAGGGACGGGTAGAGGGACAGGGGGATGGACGGACGGACAAGGGGACGGACGGACAGACAGACGGACAGACAGGGGGACGGACGGGGGGATGGACAGGGGGACGGACAGGTGGACAGAGGGACAGCCGGACATGCGGACAGCTGGACGGACAGACAGCCGGGCAGCGGGATGGCTGGACAGACAGACAGTGGGACAGCTGGGCAGACAGATGGACGGACATTGGGACAGACGGACAGACGGACATGTGGGCATTGGGACATTGGGACAGACGGACATGTGGGCAGACAGACGGACGGACAGCCGGACAACTGGACACACGGACACGTGGGCATTGGGACATTGGGACAGAGGGACAGACGGACGTGTGGGCAGACAGACGGACGGACAGCCGGACAACTGGACACACGGACACGTGGGCATTGGGACATTGGGACAGACGGACGTGTGGGCAGACAGACGGACGGACAGCCGGACAACTGGACACGTGGGCATTGGGACAGTTGGGGCAGACGGGGCAGCCGGGCAGACGGACGGACGGATGGACAGACAGATGGGCAGACATACAGACATTCAGACGGACTGACGGACAGACGGACATACAGACAGACGGACAGACGGACAGACGGACAGACGGCCGTGCCGTGCGTGTCCCCGCAGGCGTACGGGCTGGTGATGAAGAGGAGGGTGGACGCGGTGCTGGAGGAGAGGGACAAACCCTACGTGTGCGACAGTGAGAAACGGGGGGGACACGGGGATTGGGGGGACTGGGGGATTTTGGGGGGTTTGGGGTCGGGTTTTGGGGTCCCTGGGCCAATTTTGGGGAGGTTTTGGGGTCCCTGTTCTGGTTTGGGGGGGGTTTGGGGGCGTTTTGGGGGCTGCGGGTTCTGGTTTTTGGGGTCCCTGGGCCAATTTTGGGGGGGGTTTAGGGGTCCCTGGGCCAATTTTGGGGGGTTTGGGGTCAGCTTTTGGGGTCCCTGGGCCAATTTTGGGGATTTTTTGGGGGTCCCTGTGCCAATTTTGGGGGGTTTGGGGTCGGCTTTTGGGGTCCCTGTGCCAATTTTGGGGCCGTTTTGGGGGGATTTTGGGGTCCCTGTTCTGGTTTTTGGGATCCATGCCCTCATTTTGGGGTCAGGTTTTGGGGTCCCTGGGCCAATTTTGGGTTTTTTTGGGGTCCCTGTTCTGGTTTTGGGGGGGGTTTGGGGTCGGCTTTTGGGGTCCCTGTGCCAATTTTGGGGAGGTTTTGGGGTCCCTGTTCTGGTTTTGGGGGGGGTTTGGGGTCGGCTTTTGGGGGGGGGGTTGTGGTTTTTGGGGAGGTTTTGAGGGGTTTGGGGTCTGGTTTTGGGGTCCGTGCCCCGGTTTTGGGGTCCCTGTGCCAATTTTGGATCCTGTTTGGGGGAGTTTGGGGTCGAGTTTTGGGGTCCCTGGGCCAATTTTGGGGGGTTCGGGGTCGGGTTTTGGGGTCCCTGTCCTGGCTTTGGGGGGATTTGGGGTCTGGTTTTGGGGGGATTTTGGGGGATTTGGGGAGGTTTTGGGGGATTTTGGATCCTGTTTGGGGGAGTTTGGGGTCGAGTTTTGGGGTCCCTGGGCCAATTTTGGGGGGTTCGGGGTCGGGTTTTGGGGTCCCTGTCCTGGCTTTGGGGGGATTTGGGGTCTGGTTTTGGGGGGATTTTGGGGGATTTGGGGAGGTTTTGGGGGTCCCTGGGCCAATTTTGGGGAGGTTTTGGGGTCCCTGGGCCAATTTTGGGGGGTTTGGGATCGGGTTTTGGGGTCCCTGGGCCAATTTTGGGTCTTTTTGGGGGGTTTTTTTGGGGTCCCTGTTCTGGTTTGGGGGGGGGTTTGGGGGCATTTTGGGGGGCTCTGGGGTCTGGTTTTGGGGGGATTTTGGGGGGTTTGGGTTCTGGTTTTGGGGTCCATGCCCCGGTTTTGGGGTCCCTGTGCCAATTTTGAATCGAGTTTGGGGTCTGGTTTTGGGGTCCCTCTCCTGTTTTTGAGGGGTTTGGGTCCAGTTTTAGGGGGGTTTGGGGGGTTTTGGGGGCGTTTTGGGGGGCTCTGGGGTCTGGTTTTGGGGGGGGGTTTGGGGTTTGGGTTCTGGTTTTGGGGCCCATGCCCCGGTTTTGGGGAGCTTTTAGGGAGGTTTGGGGTCGGGTTTTGGGGTCCCTGTTCCAATTTTGGGGTTTTTTGGGGGGTTTTTGGTGTCCCTGTCCTGGCTTTGGGGGGATTTGGGGAGCTTTTGGGGAGCTTTTGGGGGGATTTGGGGTCTGGTTTTGGGGGGATTTTGGGTGATTTGGGGAGGTTTTGGGGGTCCCTGGGCCGATTTTGGGGGGTTTGGGGTCGGGTTTTGGGGTCCCTGTGCCGATTTTGGGGGGTTTGGGGGTCCCTGTGCCAATTTTGGGGATTTTTGGGTTTTTTGGGGTTTTTGGGGTCCCTGTTCCATTTTTTGGGTGTTGGGGGTCCTTGGACCCCACTGAGTGACCACTCGGACACTGAGTGACCACTGACCATGAGTGACCGCTCAGACACTGAGTGACCGCTCAAAGCACTGAGTGACCACTTGGACACTGAGTGACCGCTCAGACACTGAGTGACCGCTCGGACACTGAGTGACCACTCGGACCCCACTGAGTGACCGCTTGGACACTGAGTGACCACTGACCATGAGTGACCGCTGACCATGAGTGACCCCTCACACACCGAGTGACCGCTCAGCCCCGAGTGACCATTCAGACTCGGGCCCCAGTAACTGCTCGGACACTGAGTGACCACTGACACTGAGTGACCACTGACCATGAGTGACCACTCACTCTGAGTGACCACTCGGACACTGAGTGACCATTCAGATACCGAGTGACCACTCTGACTCTGAGTGACCACTCACCCCGAGTGACCGCTCAGATTCTGGGCCCGAGTGACCACTCAGACCCCAAGTGACCACTCACCCTGAGTGACCATTGGCTCTGAGTGACCACTGACCATGAGTGACCACTGACTCCAAGTCACCACTCACTCTGAGTGACCGCTCAGATACCGAGTGACCACTGACCTTGAGTGATCGCTCAGACACTGAGTGACCACTCACCCCAAGTGACCACTGGCTCTGAGTGACCCCTCACACACCGAGTGACCACTGGCTCTGAGTGACCATTCAGACTCGGGCCCCAGTAACTGCTCGGACACTGAGTGACCACTGACCATGAGTGACCGCTGACCATGAGTGACCACTGGACACTGAGTGACCACTGACACTGAGTGACCATTTGGACACTGAATGACTGCTTACCTCAAGTGACCACTCAGATACCGAGTGACCGCTCTGACCCTGAGTGACCCCTGACCCTGAGTGACCCCGAGTGACCCTGAGTGACCATTGTGACCATTGTGTCCCCTCTCTATCCCCAGTCTGTGGGAAGCGCTATAAGAACCGGCCTGGCCTCAGTTACCATTACAGCCACACCCACTGACCCTGAGTGACCCTGAGTGACCATTGTGACCCTGAGTGACCCTGAGTGACCCTGAGTGACCCTGAGTGACCCTGAGTGACCATTGTGTCCCCTCTCTGTCCCTGCAGTCTGTGGGAAGCGCTATAAGAACCGGCCTGGCCTCAGTTACCATTACAGCCACACCCACTGACCCTGAGTGACCCTGAGTGACCCTGAGTGACCCTCAGTGACCCTGAGTGACCCTGAGTGACCCTGAGTGACCCTGAGTGACCCTGAGTGACCATTGTGTCCCCTCTCTGTCCCCAGTCTGTGGGAAGCGCTATAAGAACCGCCCGGGGCTCAGTTACCATTACAGCCACACCCACTGACCCTGAGTGACCCTGAGTGACCCTGAGTGACCATTGTGACCCTGAGTGACCCTGAGTGACCCTGAGTGACCCTGGGTGACCATTCTGTCCCCTTTCTGTCCCCTCTCTGTCCCTGCAGTCTGTGGGAAGCGCTATAAGAACCGCCCCGGCCTCAGTTACCATTACAGCCACACCCACTGACCCTGAGTGACCCTGAGTGACCCTGAGTGACCCTGAGTGACCCTGGGTGACCCTCAGTGACCATTGTGTCCCCTCTCTGTCCCCAGTTTGTGGGAAGCGCTATAAGAACCGGCCTGGCCTCAGTTACCATTACAGCCACACCCACTGACCCTGAGTGACCCTGAGTGACCCTGAGTGACCCTGAGTGACCCTGAGTGACCATTGTGTCCCCTTTCTGTCCCCTCTCTGTCCCCAGTTTGCGGGAAGCGCTATAAGAACCGCCCCGGTCTCAGTTACCATTACAGCCACACCCACCTGGCCGAGGAGGAAGGGGAGGAGCCGGGGGGGGGCGCGGGGCCCCCGCGCAGGAACCACCACAGGCGTGAGGGGGGAGGGGAAACGGGGGGGAGGGGTTTGGGGGGGGTTTGGGGGGGGGTTTGGGGGCATTTTGGGGGGGTTTGGGGAGGGTCTGTGCCGATTTTGGGTGGGGTTTGAGGAGGGTTTTGGGGGGATCCGGGATGGGTTTGGGGGGTTTGGGGAGGGTCTGTGCTGGTTTGGGGGGCTTTGGGGCGGGATTTGGGGAGTTTGGGGGAGTTTGGGGAGGGTTTGAGGGGGCTTCGGGGGGATTTCAGGGGGTTTGAGATGGTTTTGGGGGGGTTTGGGGGGATTTTGGGGCAGTTTTGGGGGGTTTGAGGTGGGTTTGGGGGGGTTTGGGGAGGGTCTGTGCTGATTTTGGGGGGTTTGGGGAGGGTTCTGGGGGGGTTTTGTGGGGGGTTTGTGCTGGTTTTGGGGGGATTTGGGGAGGTTTTGGGGGGGTTTGGGAGCGTTTGGGGAGGGTTTTGGGGTGTTTGGGGAGGGTCTGTGCTGGTTTGGGGGGGTTTTGAGGGGGTTTTGGTGGGGATTTGGGGAGGTTTGGGGGCGTTTGAGGAGGTTTGGGGGGGTTTGGGAAGGATTTGGGGGATTTGGGGGGATTTTGGGAAGTTTGAGGGGTGGTTTGGGGGGCTTTGGGGGGGGATTTGGGGAGTTTGGGGGAGTTTGGGGAGGGTTTGAGGGGGCTTCGGGGGCATTTCAGGGGGTTTGAGATGGTTTTGGGGGGGTTTGGGGGGATTTTGGGGCAGTTTTGGGGGGTTTGAGGTGGGTTTGGGGGGGTTTGGGGAGGGTCTGTGCTGATTTTGGGGGGTTTGGGGAGGGTTCTGGGGGGGTTTTGTGGGGGGTTTGTGCTGGTTTTGGGGGGATTTGGGGAGGTTTTGGGGGGGTTTGGGAGCGTTTGGGGAGGGTTTTGGGGTGTTTGGGGAGGGTCTGTGCTGGTTTGGGGGGATCTGGGACGATTTTGGGGGGGTTTGGGGGGGGTTGGAGGCGTTCGGGGGATTTTTTGGGGGGATTTTGGGGGCTTTGGGGGAGGTTCTGGGGGGGTTCGGGGGGGTTTCAGGGGGTTTGAGGTGGGTTTGGGGGAGGTTTTGGGGAGGTTTGGGGGGCGTCCGGGAGGGTTTTGGGGGGGTTTGAGGAGGTTTGGGAAGGGTTTGGGGGGGCTTTGGGGACGGTTTGGGGGGGATTTGGGGGAGGCTGAGGGGGTTTGGGGGGGGTTTGAGGGGGTTTGGGAGGTTTGAGGGGGTTTTGGGGGGATTGGGAGGGTCTGGGATGGTTTTGGGGGGGATTTCGGGAGGTTTGGGGGGGTTTGGGGAGGGTCTGTGCTGGTTTGGGGGGGGTCTGGGATGGTTTTGGGGGGAATTTGGGGCGTTTTGGGGGGTTTGAGGTGGGTTTGGGGGAGGGTTTGGGGGGTCTAGGATGGTTTTGGGGGGGTTTTGGGGAGGTTTTGGGAGGGTTTGGAGGGGTTTGGGGAGGGTTTTGGGGGGTTTTGGGGGGGTTTGGTGGACTTCAGGGGGCGTTTTGGGGGTTTGGGGTGGGTTTGAGGGGGTTTTGGGGAGGTTTTGGGAGGGTTTGGAGGGGTTTTGGGTGGGTTTGAGGGGGTTTTGGGGGGTTTGGGGGGGGGTTTGGGGAGGATCTCTGCTGGTTTGGGGGGATGGTCTGGGATGGTTTTGGGGGTGTTTGAGGAGGTTTGGGGGGGTCTGGGATGGTTTTGGGGGGATTTTGGGGGAGTTTTGGGGGGGTTTGGGAGCGTTTGGGGGGGATTTTGGGGGTTTGAGAGGAGGTTTGGGGGGCATTTGGGGGGTTTGGGGGTGGTTGGGGGGGTTTTGGGGAGGGTTGGGGAGGGTCTGTGCTGGTTTGGGGGGGTCTGAGATGGTTTTGGGGGGATTTTGGGGCGTTTTGGGGGGTTTGAGGTGGGTTTGGGGGGGGTCTGTGCTGGTTTGGGGGGGTCTGAGATGGTTTTGGGGGGATTTTGGGGCGTTTTGGGGGGTTTGAGGTGGGTTTGGGGGGGGTTGGGGAGGGTCTGTGCTGGTTTGGGGGGGGTTTGAGGGGGTTTTGGTGGGGATTTGGGGAGGTTTGGGGGCGTTTGAGGAGGTTTGGGGGGGTTTGGGAAGGATTTGGGGGGTTTGGGGGGATTTTGGGAAGTTTGAGGGGTGGTTTGGGGAGGGTTTTGGGGCGGGATTTGGGGAGTTTGGGGAGGGTTTGAGGGGGCTTCGGGGGGATTTCAGGGGGTTTGAGATGGTTTTGGGGGGGTTTGGGGGGGATTTTGGGGCAGTTTTGGGGGGTTTGAGGTGGGTTTGGGGGGGTTTGGGGAGGGTCTGTGCTGATTTTGGGGGGTTTGGGGAGGGTTCTGGGGGGGTTTTGTGGGGGGTTTGTGCTGGTTTTGGGGGGATTTGGGGAGGTTTTGGGGGGGTTTGGGAGCGTTTGGGGAGGGTTTTGGGGTGTTTGGGGAGGGTCTGTGCTGGTTTGGGGGGATCTGGGACGATTTTGGGGGGGTTTGGGGGGGGTTGGAGGCGTTCGGGGGATTTTTTGGGGGGATTTTGGGGGGCTTTGGGGGAGGTTCTGGGGGGGTTCGGGGGGGTTTCAGGGGGTTTGAGGTGGGTTTGGGGGGGTTTGGGGGGGATTTTGGGGCAGTTTTGGGGGGTTTGAGGTGGGTTTGGGGGGGTTTTGGGAGGGTCTGTGCTGATTTTGGGGCGGTTTGGGGGAGGTTTGGGGGGGTCTGGGATGGTTTTGGGGGGATTTTGGGGCGTTTTGGGGGGTTTGAGGTGGGTTTGGGGGGGATCTGTGCTGGTTTTTGGGGGGGCTTTGAGGGGGATTTGGGGGAATTTGGGAGGGATTTGGGAGGGGTTGGGTAAGTTTGGGGGGGCTTTGGTCCCATTTTTGGGGGTCTCTGGTGGTTTTGGGGGGTTCTGGGGGGTTTTTGGGGTATCTGGGCTGGTTTTGGGGGGTTTTGGGGTCTCTGGGCTGGTTTTGGGGTTGTTTTTTTTTTTGGGGGGGCTTCACCCCCATTTTGCGCCTTCCCCTCCCTCAGAGTTTTACAAAGAATTGAACTGGGCCCCCGAAAACCAGCGCAGGAACACAGGTACCCCAAAATCACCCAAATTCACCCCAAATTCACCCCAAAATGCCCCAGATTCACCCCAAAATGCCCCAAATTCACCCCAAATTGCCCCAAAATGCCCCAAATTCAAACCAAAATGCCCCAAATTCACCCGAAATCCACCCCAAAAATCCCCCAAACTCACCCCAAAAATCCCCCAAACTCACCCCAAAAATCCCCCAAATTCACCCCAAAATCCCCACATTCACCCCCAAATCCCCCAAATTCACCCAAAAAATCCCCCAAACTTGACCCAAAATCCCCCAAATTCACCAGAAATTCACCCCAAAAAATCCCCCAAACTCAACCCAAAATCCCCCAAATTCACCCGAAATTCACCCCAAAATCCCCCAAAATCCCCCAAATTCACCCCAAAAATCCCCCAAATTCACCTGAAATTCACCCCAAAATCCCCCAAACTCGACCCAAAATCCCCCAAATTCACCCAAAATCCCCCCAAAGCAGCTCCTGGGGGAATTTTGGGGCGGTTTTGGGCATTTTTGGGGGGGATTTGGGGGATTTTTTTTGGGGTCCCTCCCCCAGATTTTGGGGTTTCTTTGGGGGAACCTCAGGAGATTTTTGGGGTTTTTTTGGGGAGGATTTTTGGGGGGATTTTGGGATTTTATTTGGGTTTTTTTGGGGGGGGGGGTTTGTGGGTTTTTTGGGGTTTTTTGTGGATTTTTGGGGCATTTTTTTGGGGTCCCTCCCCCAGATTTTGGGGTTTCTTTGGGGGAACCTCAGGAGATTTTGGGATTTTTTTGGGGGAGGATTTTTGGGGTGATTTTTGGGGGGTTTTTTGTTTGTTGGTTTTTGGGGTTTTTTTGTGGAGTTTTTGGGGATTTTGGGGGGATTTTTTGGGGGGTCCCTCCCCCAGATTTTGGGGTTCTCTGGGGGGGTTTCTTTGGGGTAGCTCAGGGGATTTTGGGGTTTTTTTGGGGTAACTTTTTGGGGTAACTTTTTGGGTTTTTTGGGGGTTTTTTGTTTGTTTGTTTTTGGGTTTTTTGGTTTTTTTTGTGGATTTTTTGGGGCATTTTTTTGGGGTCCCTCCCCCAGATTTTGGGGTTCTCTCGAGGGGTTTCTTTGGGGGAACCTCAGGACATTTTGGGGTTTTTTTTGGGGTGGCTTTTTATGTTTTTCTTTGTTTGGTTTTGTGGGGTTTTTTTTTGGTTTTTTGAGAGCTGTTTTTGGAGGTTTTGTGGCTTTTTTTTGTGGATTTTTGGGGCATTTTTTTTGGGGTCCCTCCCCCAGATTTCGGGGCTCTCTGGGGAGGTTTCTTTGGGTGAACCTCTGGAGATTTTGGGGTTTTTTTAGGTGGGGACGCTTTTTTTTTTTTTGGTTTTCGGGCATTTCTTGAATCTTTATTTCTTTGATTTTTTTTTTTATTGTTTTTTTGGGATTTTTTGGGACTTTTTTCCCGGGATTTTTCCAGGGTTATTTTTTCGGGGTCCCCCCCACATTTCGGGGTCACCCCCCCACCCCCCCCTTTTTTTTTATTTTTTTTAGGCCGCCCCGCCCCCCCCGGGGCCCCCCCCCGAGGGTCCCTGCGATTTCTGCACGGGGGGAGCGCGGGCCCGGGGCAGCGAGGAGCAGCTGATAGCGTGTGCAGACTGTGGGAGGGCAGGTGGGGACAGCAATGGGGACATTGGGGACATTGGGGACACCATTGGGGACATCATTGGGGACATTGGGGACATTAATGGGGACATTGGGGAGCAGCTGATAGCGTGTGCGGACTGTGGGAGGGCAGGTGGGGACATTGGGGACATTAATGGGGACATCATTGGGGACATTGGGGACATCATTGGGGATATTGGGGAGCAGCTGATAGCGTGTGCGGATTGTGGGAGGGCAGGTGGGGACATTGGGGACATTGGGGACATTGGGGACATCATTGGGGACATCATTGGGGAGCAGCTGATAGCGTGTGCAGACTGTGGGAGGGCAGGTGGGGACAGCAATGGGGACATTGGGGACATTAATGGGGACATTGGGGAGCAGCTGATAGCGTGTGCAGATTGTGGGAGGGCAGGTGGGGACATTGGGGACATTGGGGACATTGGGGACATCATTGGGGACATCGGGGACATCATTGGGGACATCATTGGGGAGCAGCTGATAGCGTGTGCAGACTGTGGGAGGGCAGGTGGGGACATTGGGGACATCATTGGGGACATCATTGGGGACATCATTGGGGATATTGGGGACATCATTGGGGACATTGGGGACATCATTGGGGAGCAGCTGATAGCGTGTGCGGATTGTGGGAGGGCAGGTGGGGACAGCAATGGGGACATTGGGGACAGCAATGGGGACATTGGGGACATTGGGGACATTGGGGACATTGGGGGGATATTGGGGACATTGGGAGCCTTCCCCAAATTCAGGACCCTCAGGGACCCCAAAATCCTCCCCATTGGGGACATTGGGGACATTGGGGGACATTATTGGGGACACCACTGGGGACATTGGGGGATTGGGGACATTGGGGGGACATTGGGGACAATGGGGGGGTTGGGGACATTGGGACATGGGGTGGATTTGGGGACACTGGGGACATTGGGGGAACATTGGGGGGACATTGGGGACATCAATTGGGACATTGGAGGGATTGGGGACATTGGAGGGAATGGGGACATTGGGGGGACATTGGGGACACTGGGGGGATTTGGGACATTAATGGGGTCATTGGGGGGGTTGGGGACATTGGGGCCATTGGGGGGATTGGGGCCATTGGGGGGCCATTGGGGGACATTTCAGACATTGGGGACATCAATGGGGCCATTGGGGTCATTGGGGACATTGGGCACATCAATGGGGTCATTGGGGACACTGGGGGGATTTGGGGACATTGGGGACACTGGGGGGATTTGGGACATCAATGGGGACACCAATGGGGACATCAATGGGGTCATTGGGGACACTGGGGACACCAGTGGGGCCATTGGGGGGACACTGGGGCCATTGGGGACCCTGGGGACACCAATGGGGCCGTTGGGGGGACACTGGGGCCATTGGGGACACTGGGGACACCAATGGTGCCGTTGGGGCCGCGCTGGGGGTGGATTTTGGGCTGATTTTGGGTGAATTTGGGGCCCGGTGCCCCCAGGCCACCCCTCGTGCCTGCAGTTCTCGCTGGCCATGGCGGCGGCGGCGCGCTCGTACCGCTGGCAGTGCATCGAGTGCAAGTCCTGCAGCCTCTGCGGCACGGCCGAGAACGACGTGAGCGAGCCCCAAATCAGCCCAAAATCCACCCAGATCCGCCCCAAAATCCTCCCCAAAATCCACCCAAATCCACCCTAAAATCCTCCCAAAAATGACCCAGATCCGACCCAAAATCCGCCCAAAAATCCGCCCCAAAATCCCCCAGGTCCGACCCAAAATCCACACAAATCCACCCCAAAATCATCCCCAAAATCACCCAGATCTGACCCAAAATCACCCCAAAATCATCCCCAAAATCACCCAGATCTGACCCAAAATCCGCCCAAAAATCCGACCCAAAATCAGCCCCAAAATCCACCCCCAAAATCAGCCCCAGATCGGACCCAAAATCACCCCAAAATCCAACCCAAAATCAGCCCAAAATCACCCCCAAAATCAGCCCCAAAATCAGCCCCAAATCAGCCCAAAATCACCCCAAAATCAGCCCCAAATCAGCCCAAAATCCGACCCAAAATCACCCCAAAATCACCCCAAAGTCAGCCCCAAAATCCACCCAGATCAGCCCCAAAATCACCCCAAAATCAGCCCCAAAATCCACCCCCAAAATCAGCCCCAGATCGGACCCAAAATCAGCCCAAAATCCAACCCAAAATCACCCCAAAATCAGCCCAAAATCACCCCCAAAATCAGCCCCAAATCAGCCCAAAATCAGCCCCAAAATCCACCCAGATCTGACCCAAAAATCAGCCCCAAAATCAGCCCCAAAATCCACCCCCAAATCATCCCCAAAATCACCCCAAAATCACCCCCAAAATCAGCCCCAAAATCCACCCAGATCCAACCCAAAATATGACACAAAATCAGCCCCAGATCGGACCCAAAATCCACCCAAAAATCCGACCCAAAATCACCCAGATCTGACCCAAAATCCACCCAAATCTACCCCCAAATCATCCCCAAAATCCACCCAGATCTACCCCAAAATCCCCCAGATCCGCCCCAAAATCCGACACAAAATCCACCCAGATCTGCCCCAAAATGCACCCAAATCCGCCCCAAAATCCACACGAAATCCACCCCAAAATCCCCCCAGATCCGCCCCAAAATCCGACCCAAAATCCCCCAGATCTGACCCAAAATCCACCCCAAAATCCGACCCAAAATCCCCCAGATCCGACCCAAAATCCGCCCAAAAATCGACCCAAAATCACCCAGATCTGACCCAAAATCACCCCAAAATCACCCCCAAAATCAGCCCCAAAATCACCCCCAAATCAGCCCCAAAATCACCCCAAAATCACCCCAAAATCCACCCAGATCTGCCCCAAAATCACCCCCAAAATCAGCCCCAAAATCACCCCCAAAATCACCCCCAAAATCAGCCCCAAAATCACCCCCAAAATCAGCCCCAAAATCAGCCCAAAATCAGCCCAAAATCAGCCCAAAATCATCCCCAAAATCCCCCAGATCCGACCCAAAATCACCCAGATCTGCCCCAAAATCAGCCCCAAATCAGCCCCAAAATCAGACCAAAATCAGCCCCAAAATCACCCCAAAATCCGACCCAAAATCTGACCCAAAATCCCCCAGACCTGCATCAAAATCCTCCCCAAAATCACCCCCAGATCCGACCCAAAATCATCCCCAAAATCAGCCCCAAATCACCCAGATCCACCCCAAAATCCACACAAATCTACCCCAAAATCATTCCCAAAATCATTCCCCTAATCCACCCCCAAAATCCACCCAAAAATCCGACCCAAAATCATCCCCAAAATCCAACCCAAAATCCCCCAGATCCAACCCAAAATCTGACACAAAATCCACGCCAAAATCATTCCCAAAATCCCCCAGATCTGCACCAAAATCCACCCCAAAATCTGACCCAAAATCATCCCCAAAATCCACCCAGATCGGCCCCAAAATCCACCCAGATCTGACCCAAAATATGACCCAAAATCAGCCCAAAATCACCCCCAAAATCATCCCCAAAATCAGCCCAAAATCACCCCAAAATCAGCCCCAAAATCAGCCCCAAAATCACCCAGATCTGACCCAAAATCCCCCAGATCCGACCCAAAATCACCCAGATCTGCCCCAAAATCATCCCCAAAATCATCCCCAAAATCAGTCCCAAAATCACCCCAAAATCAGCCCAAAATCACCCCAAAATCAGCCCAAAAATCACCCCAAAATCAGCCCAAAATCAGCCCCAAAATCCACCCCAAAATCAGCCCCCAAATCAGCCCCAAATCAGCCCAAAATCAGCCCCAAATCAGCCCAAAATCAGCCCAAAATCACCCCAAAATCAGCCCCAAAATCCACCCAGATCCAACCCAAAATATGACACAAAATCAGCCCCAGATCGGACCCAAAATCCACCCAAAAATCCGACCCAAAATCACCCAGATCTATCCCAAAATCATCCCCAAAATCCACCCAAATCTGACCCAAAATCACCCAGATCCGCCCCAAAATCAGACACAAAATCCACCCCCAAATCTGCCCCAAAATGCACCCAAAAATCAACATTTTCCCTACCAAAATCCGTGGTTTTTTTCTCCAAAAATCCCCATTTTTCCCCAAAAAATCCCATTTTTTTCCCCAAAATCCCCATATTTTCCCCAATCCCCATTTTCCCCAAAATCCCTATTTTTGTTTTTGCCCAAATTTGGGGTTTTTTGCCCCAAATCAGGAGCAGCTGCTGTTCTGTGACGATTGTGACCGTGGGTACCACATGTACTGCCTGAGCCCGCCCATGGCCGAGCCCCCCGAGGGTAAAAATGGGGAATTTGGGCAAATTTGGGCAAATTTGGGACATTTTGGGCATTTTGGGGTTTTTGGGATTTTTTGGGGATTTTTTGGGGATTTTTTGAGGTGTTTTAGGGGGGATTTTTTTGGAATTTTGGGGGGGATTTGAGGTGGTTTAAGGGCATTTTTGGGGGATTTTTGGGGATTTTTTGGGAGATTTGGGATTTTTTGGGGGATTTTTGGAGGGGTTTTGGGGGGATTTTTTTGGGGATTTTTTTAGGGATTTTTGGGGGGATTTGGGATGGTTTTAGGGAAAATTTGGGGGATTTTTGGGGGATTTTTTTTGATTTTTAGGGGGATTTTTGGGGATTTTTTGAGGAATTTTGGGGGGGATTTGGGGGATTTGGGATTTTTGGGGAATTTTTTGAGGGGTTTCGGGAGATTTTGGGGGGATTTTTTTGATTTTTGGGGGATTTTGGGGCATTTTTGGGGACTTTTGGGAGATTTGGGATTTTTTGGGGGGAGTTGTTGGGGATTTTCTGGGGATTTTGGGGAGGATTTGGGGACATTTGGGGTGGGTTTAGAGGGATTTTTTGGGGGATATTTGGGGATTTTTTGGGGATTTTTGGGAGATTTTGGGGGGATTTTTGGGGAGCATTTGGGGGATTTGGGGTGGGTTTAGGGGGATTTTTTAGGGATTTTGGGAGGAAATTTGGAGATTTTTAGGGGATTTTTTGGGGGATTTGGGATGGTTTTAGGGGGATTTTTTTGGGGATTTTGGAGGCATTTCTTGCATTTTGGGGGGAATTTTTGGGGATTTTTTGGGGATTTTTTGAGGGTTTTTGGGGGATTTTTTGGGGATTTTTTGGGGATTTTTTGAGGGGTTTTAGGGGGATTTTTGGGGGATTTTTTTGATTTTTGGGGGGGATTTTTGGGGGGATTTTGGGAGCATTTGGGGTGGTTTTAAGGGGATTTTTGGGGATTTTCAGGGGATTTTTGGGGGCATTTTTGGGGAGCATTTGGGGGATTTGGGGTGGTTTTGGGGGGATTTTTGGGAGATATTTTGGGGATTTTTCAGAGATTTTTTGGGGATTTTTGGGGGATTTTTTGGGTATTTTTGGGGGGATTTTTTGAAGAGTTTTAGGGGGATTTTTTTTATTTTTGGGGGATTTTGGGGGATTTTTTGGGGATTTTTAGGGGGATTTGGGGTGGTTTTAGGGGCACTTTTGGGGGGATTTGGGAGAATTTTCTTGGGATTTTGGGGGAATTTTGGTGGAAATTTGGGGATTTTTGGGGGGATTTATTTTGGGAATTTTTGGGGGATTTTTAGGGAGATTTGGGATGGTTTTAGAGGGATTTTTTTTTTTCAGATTTTTGGGGGGATTTTGGGGGGAATTTTTTGGATTTTGAGGGGATTTTGGGAGGAATTTTGGTAGGAATTTTTGGGGGATTTTTTGTGATTTCTGTGGGAAATTTGGGGGGTTTTAGGGGAATTTTTGGGGATTTTTTGTGATTTTTGTGGGAATTTTGGAGGAAATTTGGGGATTTTTGGGGGGATTTGGGGTGGTTTTAGAGGGATTTCGGGAGGGATTTTAGGTGGATTTTTTCGGGGATTTTGGGGGGGATTTGTGATGTATTTATGCCAATTTCCCCCACCATCATTTTGGGCTGAAATCCGGCGTTTTTGGCCGCAGGAGCTGGAGCTGCCACCTGTGCCTGAGGCAGCTGAAGGAAAAGGCCTCGGCCTTCATCACCCTCACTTAGGGGGGACCCCAAAACCTCCCCGGAAAAACCCCGAAAATGACGAAAAACCCCCGAAAATGACGAAAAAAACCCCAAAAATGACAAAAAACCCCAAACCCTCCCCAAAAAAACAAAAAACAAAAACCTCGAAAAGCCATAAAAGAGCTGGGGGGGGGAGGGGGAAGTTCCATGAGGGGAGGGGGCGGGGCCACGGAGCGTTGCATGATGGGAAAATTGGGGGGGGGGGGCCCTCAAACCCCGCGTGGATTTTTGGGGTTTTTTTGGGGTTTTTTGGGGTTTTTTTTGGGGGGGGTTTTTTGGGGGGTTTTGGTGTTTGTTTAATGGGGTTTTTTTTGGGGGGGGAGGGGTTTTTGGGGTCTCCCCCCCCACCCCCCAAATTTTGGGGTCCTCCCCCCCCGCCGTGTGTCGTGGTCGGTTCTGTGCTGTGGTGTCCGTGCAGTAAAATTGGGGGCGCCCCCGCCTCCCCCCCAAACCCAGAGTGAGCAGAGAACGGATTTGGGGGAAATCGGGGGAATTTGGGGAAAATTGGGGAGTTTGGGGGGAAATTGGGGGAATTTGGGGGGAAATTGGGGGAATTTGGGGGGAAATTGGGGGATTTTGGGAAAAATTGGGGGGGAATTTGGGGTGAAATTGGGGAGAAATTGGGGGGAATTTGGGGAGAAATTCCAGGAAAATTGGGGGAATTTGGGGGAGAAAATTGGGGAGATATTGGGGAGAAATTGGGGGAATTTGGGGGGAAATTGGGGGAATTTGGGGGGAAATTGGGGGATTTTGGGAAAAATTGGGGGGGAATTGGGGTGAAATTGGGGAAAAATTGGGGGGAATTTGGGGTGAAATTGGGGAGAAATTGGGGGGAATTTGGGGAGAAATTCAGGAAAATTGGGGGAATTTGGGGAGAAAATTGGGGAGAAATTGGGGAGAAATTGGGGGGAATTTGGGGAGAAATTGGGGGAATTTGGGCTGAAATTGGGGAGAAATTGGGGGAGAATTGGGGGAGTTTGGGGGAAAATTGGGGGAATTTGGGGTGAAATTGGGGTGAAATTGGGGGAATTTTTGGGGGTCCTGCTGGGATTTTAGGAGAAATTGGGGGAGTTTGGGGAGAAATTTTGGGGAGAAATTGGGGGAGTTTGGAGAGAATTTGGGGAGAAATTTGGGGAATTTGGGGTGTAATTGGGGAATTTTGGGAAAACATTGGGGGGAATTTGGGGTGAAATTGGGGGAGATATTGGGGAGAAATTGGGGGGAATTTGGGGAGAAATTCAGGAAAATTGGGGGAATTTGGGGAGAAAATTGGGGAATTTGGGAAAAACTCAGGGAATTTGGGGAGAAAATTGGGGAATTTGGGGAGAAATTGGGGAATTTGGGAAAAATTCAGGGAATTTGGGGTGAAATTGGGGAGAAATTGGGGGAGTTTGGGGGAAAATTGGGGGATTTTGGGGAGAAATTGGGATGAAATTGGGGGAATTTTTGGGGGTCCTGCTGGGATTTTGGGAGAAATTGGGGGAGTTTGGGGAGAAATTGGGGGAATTTGGGGCAGAATTTAGGGAGAAATTTGGGGAATTTGGGAGAAATTGGGGGATTTGGGGAAAAATTCAGGGAATTTGGGGTGAAATTGGGGAGAAATTGGGGGGAGAAATTGGGGGAATTTGGGGAGAAATTGGGGGAATTTGGGAGAAATTGGGGAGAATTGGGGGAAATTGGGGTGAAATTGGAGGGAAATTGGGGGAGATATTGGGGGAATTTGGGGAGGGGGAAGGGACGGGAATTTGGGGGGAAATTGGGGGATTTTGGAAAAATTGAGGAGAAATTGAGGGAGAAATTTGGGGAGAAATTTAGGGAATTTGTGGGGGAAATTGGGGGAATTTGGGGAGGAAATTGGGGGGAGTTTGGGGGGAAATTGGGGGGAATTTGGGGCAGAATTTGGGGGGAAATTCGGGCATTTTGGGGGGGAAATTGGGGGAGTTTGAGGAGAAATCGGGGGAAATTTGGGGGGAATTTGGGGAGAAATTGGATGAAAATCCGTGGAATTTGGGGGGAATTTGAGGGAAATTGGGGGAATTGGGGGCAAAATTTGGGGCATTTGGGGAGAGGGAAGGGGCGGGAATTTGGGGAAAAATTGGGAAGAAATTGGGGGAGTTTGGGCCGAAATTGGGGGATTTGGGGAAAAATTGGGGGAAAATCGGGGAATTCGGGGAGAAATTGGGGGAAAAATTGGGGGAGAAATTGGGGGAGTTTGGGGGGAAATTTGGAGAAATTGGGGAGAAAATTGGGGAATTTCGGGAAATTGGGGGAGATATTGGGGGAATTTGGGGAAAAATTGGGGAATTTGGCAGAAATCCGGGGATTTTGGGGAGAAAATCTGTGAATTTTGGGGAGAATTTGGGGGGAAATTGGGGAGAAATTGGGGGATTTGGGGAAAAATTGGGGGAAAATTTGGGGGAATTTGGGGAGGGGGAAGGGGCGAGAATTTGGGGAGAAATTGGGGGATTTTAGGGAAAAATCGGGGAATTTTGGGGGGAATTTTGGGAGAAATTAGAGGAGTTTGGGGAGAAAAATTGGGGTGAAATTGGGGGAATGTGGGAGGGGGAGGGGCGGGAATTGAGGGGGGAGGGGCAGGAATTTGGGGAGGGGGAGGGGCAAGAAGGAACCGGAAACTGGGAGGGAAACGCCCAAAATTTGTGGAAAAAAGCCCCAAAATTGCCCCAAACGGCCCCAAAACGGCCCCGAAACGGAGCAGGACCCCTGTAAAACAACGGCCCAGGGCTCATTTTGGGGCAAATTTGTTCAATTTTTGGGCAAAATGGGTCCAAAATGGAAGAAAAATGTCATTTTTTGACAAAAGGGGTCAAATTAAGGGGAAAAAATGCAGGTTTTGGGTCAAGATTGGGGTGAAATGGTTCAGTTTTGGGCAAAAAGGGTAAAAATTGGGCGAATTTGTTGATTTTTGGGGCAGACTGGGTAAAAATGGTCAAAATTGTTCGTTTTTGGGGCAAAATTGGGCAAAAATGGATCAGTTTTGGTGAATGGGATGGAAATTGGGTGAAATCGTTGATTTAGGGGGAAAAAATGGGTCTGGATTGGGCAAACTGGTGATTTTTAGGCAAAATGGGGGAAAATTGGGGGCAAAGTGTTCGTTTTGGGGCAAAAATGGGATTTTCAGGGACAAAATAAATCAAAATGGGGCAAAAATGGCTCATTTTGAGGGGAAGATTGGGTGAATTGGTTTATTTTGGGTCAAAATGGGGCAAGATTGGGAACCAAAACGCCAATTTTGGATCAAAATCGGGAGAAATTGTTCATTTTTGGGGCAAAGTGGCGGATTTTTGGTCAGGATTGTGTGAAATGTTTCATTTTGGGGCAAATTGAGTCAATTCTGGGCAGGATGGCTCATTCTGGAGTAAAATTTTGGGGAAAATTACCCAGATTTTGCTAAAAATGCAGTGTTTGAGGGGATTTTACGCAAATCCGGCAGCTCCAGGGGGGTTTTGGGCCCGGGGAGGGGCTCGAGGGGTCCCTCCCCCGCCCTCATCTGCTCCGGAGGGGTCGCGGGAGCTGCGAATTCCCAAATTTTGGGGTTTTTTCCCCAATTTTGGGGCCCCGCTGGGGTGTCCAAGATGGCGGCGGTACACACAAGATGGCGGCGGCGAATCCAAAATGGCGCCCGCGGTCGCTGCCGCACTCAAGATGGCGGCGGCGCGCTCAAGATGGCGGCGCCGCCAGTGTGGAAACACCCAAGATGGCGGCGCCCACTCGCCAAAATGGCGCTTTGCGCATGCGCAGTGGTTTCTCCGCCTTACTGGGCGTGGCCATCCCCGTCTCGACCAATGAGTGTGAGGCGCGCGTTGCCATGACAACTGGATGCGGAAAGCGGTGACGGCGCATGCGCAGTCGTGGCCCGGGCAGGGAACGGGTGAGCGAACGGGGCGCGGGATTTTGGGGGGAAATTTGGAAATTTTGGGGAATTTTGGGGCGATTTGGGGGCAATTTGGGGTGGGACGAGGGGTGAGGGAGGGGGAGATGGGTGGGAATAACGGGAGGGGGTGACGGAGCGGAGATTTGGGGATTTTGGGGCGTTTTGGGGAATTTTGGGGATTGGGAGGGATTTATGGGAAATTTTGGGATTTTGGGGGACTTTTTTGGGGGGATTTTGAGGGATTTTGGGGGGATTTTGGGGAGAATTTGAGGGATTTTTGGGGCGAATATTTGGGATTTTTGGGGCGAATATTTGGGATTTTGGGGGCGGATTTTGGGGATTTTTGGGGGATTATGGAGAGGTTTTTGGAATTTTTGGCGGCATTTTGGAATTGGGGGGAGTTTTTGTGGATTTTTTGGGGGATTTTTTGGGGGATTTGAGGGAGATTTTCAGGGGGATTTAGGGAATTTTTGGGGTGGATTTTTGCGGGGAAATTTGGGGGGATTTTTGGGTTTTCGGGGTGCATTCGGAGGAATTTTTGGGTTGGATTCGGTGGAATTTTTGGGGGTTTTTGGGGGGATTTTTTGGGGTTTTTGTAGTGGATTCGGGGGAATTTGGGGGGATTTTTTGGGGGCTTTGGTGGGGATTTTTTTGGGGTTTTGGGCGTGGATTCGGGGGATTTTTGGGGGATTTTTTGGGGGATTTTTGCAGCAATTCGGGGCGATTTTTGTTGGCGATTTTGCTGATTTTCAAGGGGGGGGGATTTGGGGGATTTTTGGGGTGCATTTGGGAGAATTTCTTGAGGGATTTTTAGGGTTTTTTGGGGGGATTCGGGGGAATTTTTGGGGGGGATTTTTTGGGGGTTTTTGGGGTGGATTTGTGGGAATTTTGCAGGGATTTTGGGGATCTTGGGGGGATTTTTTGGGGGATTTTTGCGGCAATTGGGGGGGCGATATTTGGTGGTTATTTTGCTGATTTTCGGGGGATTTTTGGGGGTTTTTGGGGGTGGATTCCGGGGAATTTTTTGGGGGGATTTTTTGGGGATTTTTGGGGTGGATTCGGGCGAATTTTGCAGGGATTTTGGGGCGATTTTTGGTGGCGATTTTGCTGATTTTTGGTGGGGATATTTGGGAGATTTTTTGGGGTTTTTTGGGGTGGATTCAGGGGAATATTTGGGGGATTTTTGGGTTTTTCAGGGTGGATTCGAGGGAATTTTTGGGGGGATTTTTGGATTTTTTGGGGTGGATTTGGGGGGATTTTTGCAGCAATTTGGGGGGGATTTTTTGGGGGTTTTTGGGGTGGATTTGGGGGGAATTTTTGGGGGTTTTTTTGGGATTTTTGTGGTGGATTCAGGGGAATTTTGCGGGGATTTTGGGGATCTTTGGGGCATTTTTGGGGGGATTTTTGGGGGTTTTTTGGTGGATTCGGGAGAATTTTTGGGGGGATTTTTTGGGGGTTTTGGGGTGGATTTGGGGGAATTTTTGGGGGGATTTTTTGGTGTTTTGGGGGGATTTTTTGGGGGTTTTTGTGGTGGATTTGGGGTAATTTTGCAGGGATTTTGGAGATCTTGGGGGGATTTTTTGGGGGATTTTTGGGGTGGATTCGGGGGAATTTTTGGGGGGATTTTTTGGGATTTTTGGGGTGGATTCGGGGGAATTTTTTGGGGATTTTGGGGGCGATTTTTGGGGCGATATTTTCTGGCTGTTTTGCTGATATCCCGGGGGTATTTTTGGGGTGAAGCCCGCAGGTTTTGGGGTCCCCATGGCGGAGCTGCACCTCTTTGGGCAGATCGAGGGGCGGCAGCGGCTTCGCCGAGCGGCGCCTGTTCTGCAAATGGGGCCTGCACGCGGGTGAGGAGGGGATTTGGGGGGACTTGGGGGATTTGGGGGGATTTGGGGGGATTTTGGGGGGTCCTGGGGGGATTGAGAGGGGATTTTGGAGGGATTTTGGGGGGGTTTAGAGGGGGATTGTGGGGATTATGGGGGGATTTTGGGGGCATTCTGGGGGATTTAGAGGGGATTTTGGGGGTCCTAGAGGGGATTTTGGGGGGGGATTTGGGGGTTCTAGGGAGGATTTTGGGGGGATTGAGAGGGGATTTGTGGGGGATTTTGGAGGATTTTGGGGGTCCTGCTGGGGATTAGGGGGGTCCTAGGGGGGATTTTGGGGGGATTTTGGGGGTCCTAGGGGGGTGTTGAGGGGATTCAGGGGGATTTTGGGGGGATCCTGCTGGGGATCTGGGGGGTCCTAGGGGGGATTTAGAGGGGATTTGGGGGAATTCTGGGGGGTTTTGGGGGATCCTAGAAGGGATTGAGGGGATTTGGAGCGGATTTGGGGCATTTAGAGGGGATTTTGGGGGTCCTAGGGGGGATTTTTGGGGGGATTTTGGGGGGTCCTAGAGGGGATTTTGGGGGGGATTATGGGGGGGATTTTAGGGGGGATTTTGGGTGGGATTGAGGGGATTTAGATGGGATTCCGGGGGGATTTTGGAGGGATTTTGGGGGGGTTTAGAGGGGGATTGTGGGGATTATGGGGGGATTTAGGGGGGATTTTGGGGGCATTCTGGGGGATTTAGAGGGGATTTTGGGGGGATTTGGGGGTCCTAGAGGGGATTTTGGGGGGGATTTGGGGGTCCTAGTGGGGATTGAGGGGATTTTGGAGGGATTTTTGGGGGGATTTTGGGGGATTATGGGGGTCCTAGGGAGGATTTGGAGGGGATTTTGGGGGGATTTTGGGTGTCCTAGATGGGATTTTGGGGGGATTCTGGGGTGTTTTGGGGGGCATTTGGGGGTCCTAGTGGGGATTTTGGGGGAATTTGGGGGATTTTAGGGGATTATGGGGGTTCTAGGGGGATTTTGGGGGGATTTAGAGGGAATTTTGGGGGAGATTTGGGGTCCTGGGGGGATTTAGAAGGGGATTTTGGGGGATTTTAGGGACATTGAAGGGATTTAGAGGGGATTCTGGGGGTCTTGGGGGATTTTGGGGGGATTTGGGGGGGATTTGGGGGAATTGAGGGGATTTTGGGGGTCCTGCTGGGGATTTGGGGGGATTTTGGGGGGATTTAGAGGGGATTTTGGGGGGATTTGGGAGTATTTGGGGGTCCTAGGGAGGATTTAGAGGGGATTTGTGGGGATTTTGGGGGTCCTAGGGGGGATTTTGGGGCGTTCTGGGGGGATTTTGGGAGGATTTGGGGGTCCTAGGGAGGATTTAGAGGGGATTGAGAAGGGATTTGGGGGATTTTGGGGGGGTCCCAGAAAGGATTGAGAGGATTCTGGGGGATTTTGGGGGTCCTGGTGGGGATTTGGGGGGTCCTAGAGGGGATTTAGAGGGGATTGAGAGAAGATTTTGGGGGACTTGGGGGGGATTTAGAGGGGATTTGGGGGGGATTTAGAGGGGATTTTAGGGGGATTCTGGGGATTTGGGGGGATTTGAAAAAGATTTTGGGGGGATTTGGGCGTCCTAGGGGGGGTTGAGGGGGATTTAGAGGGGATTTTGGGTGGGATTGAGGGGATTTGGGGGGATTCTGGGGATTTTGGGGGTCCTAGAGGGGATTTTGGGGTCCTAGTGGGGATCGAGGGGATTTTGGGGGAATTTGGGGGACTTTAGGGGGGATTTTGGGGGATTATGGGGGTTCTAGGGGGGATTTAGAGGGGATTGAGAGGGGATTTTGGGGAGAATTCTGGGGGATTTTGGGGGTCCTGCTGGGGATTTGGGGTGTCCTAGGGGGGATGTAGAGGGGATTTGGGGGGATTCTGGGGATTTTGGGGGTCCTAGAGGGGATTTTGGGGGATTTTGGGTGGATTTTGGGGGTCCAAGGGGGGATTTCGAAGGGGATTTTGGGGGATTTTAGGGGGATTGAAGGGATTTAGAGGGGATTTTGGGGGGATTCTGGGGGATTTTGGGGGGATTTGGGGGGATTTAGAGGGGATTCTGGGGGTCTTGGGGGAGATTTGGGGTAATTTTTGGGTGATTTTTGGGGTGACGTGGGGTGATTTTTAGAGTTATTTTGGGGTAATTTCAGGCGATTTGGGTTATTTAGGGTCATTTTTGGGGTGATTTTGGGGTAATTTCAGGTGATTTTGGGGTGAATTTTGGTGATTTTCAGATGATTTCAGGTGATTTTGGGTGATTTTGTTGTGAATTTTGGTGATTTTGGGGTGAATTTGGGTGATTTTGGTTTATAGAGTGATTTAGGGTTATTTTGGGTGATTTGGTGTGAATTTAGGTGATTTTGGGGTAATTCCAGGTGATTTTGGGGTGATTTTGGGGTGAATTTTGGTGATTTTGGGGTGAATTTTGGCGATTTTGGGTTCCCAGATGCAGCCTGGACGCTCCTGGCCAGGGCAGGGATCTGGGGTGGTTTTGGGGTGAATTTAGGGTTATTTTGGGTGATTTGGGGGTAATTCCAGGTGATTTTTGGGGGGTATTTTTGGGGTTATTTTTGGGGTGAATTTGGGTGATTTTGGGGTAATTTCAGGTGATTTTCAGGTGATTTTTGGGGTGAATTTTGGGGTGATTTTTGGGGTGAATTTTGGTGATATTTGGGGTAATTGGGGTGATTTTCAGGTGATTTTTGGGTGAATTTTTGGGGTGAATTTTGGCGGTTTTGGGGTGAATTTTGTGGTGAATTTTGGTGATTTTTGGGGTGAATTTTGGTGATTTTGGGGGTTATTCTGGGTGAATTTTTGGGGTGAATTTTGGCGGTTTTGGGGTCCCCAGGTGCAGCCTGGACGCTCCTGGCCGGGGCAGGGTCGGGGCAGACGCAGCTCGATGACCCCCAGGTGGACGAGGGCCGCGCATTGGGGGCACCCGCTGGACCTGCACCTGGCCACCAGGGGGCTCCAAGGTGACACTGGGGACATTGGGGACACTCAGTGACACCTGGGGACACTGGGGGCACCCGCTGGACCTGCACCTGGCCACCAGGGGGCTCCAAGGTGAGGGGACACACCTGGGACATTGGGGACATTGGGGACACACCTGGGACATTGGGGACACACCTGGGACATTGGGGGCACCCGCTGGACCTGCACCTGGCCACCAGGGGGCTGCAAGGTGACACTGGGGACATTGGGGACATTGGGGACACTCAGTGACACCTGGGACATTGGGGACATTGGGGGCACCCGCTGGACCTGCACCCTGGCCACCAGGGGGCTGCAAGGTGACACTGGGGACATTGGGGACATTGGGGACACCTGGGGACAGCCACTGACACCTGGGACATTGGGGGCACCCGCTGGACCTGCACCTGGCCACCAGGGGGCTCCAGGGTAACACTGGGGACATTGGGGACACCCCTGGGGACACCCCCAGGGCTCTGCAAGTTGGGGACACTTGGGGACAACTGGGGACACCGAGACCCCCTGTCCCTGACCCCCCATGGCCCTGACAGTGTCCCTGAACCCCCCCAATGTCCCCCCAATCCCCTCAATGTCCCCATTGCTGTCCCCAGGGTGGCCGAAGCTGCTGCTGCAGGTGTGTCCCCAATGATGTCCCCAATGTCCCCAAGTCCCCTCAATGTCCCCAATGCTGTCCCTGTGTCCCCAGGGTGGCCGAAGCTGCTGCTGCAGGTGTGGCCCCAATGTCCCCAATGTCCCCAATCCCCTCATTGTCCCCATTGTCCCCAATGTCCCCAATGTCCCCAATGTCCCCAATTCCTCA
Source organism: Agelaius tricolor (assembly GCF_023055355.1). Classification (NCBI taxonomy): domain Eukaryota; kingdom Metazoa; phylum Chordata; class Aves; order Passeriformes; family Icteridae; genus Agelaius; species Agelaius tricolor. The sequence goes on along the minus strand of NW_027269383.1, from coordinate 174,391 downwards.
ATGTCCCCAATGTCCCCAATGTCCCCATTGCTGTCCCCAGGGTGGCCGAAGCTGCTGCTGCAGGTGTGGCCCCAATGTCCCCAATCCCCTCATTGTCCCCATTGTCCCCATTGTCCCCAATGTCCCCATTGCTGTCCCCCAGGGTGGCCGAAGCTGCTGCTGCAGGTGTGGCCCCAATGTCCCCAATGTCCCCAATCCCCTCATTGTCCCCATTGTCCCCAATGTCCCCATTGCCCCAATCCCCTCAATGTCCCCAATGTCCCCATTGTCCCCAGGGTGGCCGAAGCTGCTGCTGCAGGTGTGGCCCAATGCTGTCCCCAATGTCCCCAATGTCCCCATTGCTGTCCCCAGGGTGGCCGAAGCTGCTGCTGCAGGTGTGTCCCCAATGATGTCCCCAGTGTCCCCCAATGTCCCCTCATTGTCCCCATTGTCCCCAGGGTGGCCAAAGCTGCTGCTGCAGGTGTGGCACGTGGACGCCTGGGGCCGGCGGGGCCTGGCCGGTTACGGCTCCGTGCCCGTGCCCAGCGCCCCCGGGTGGCACCGCCTGGCCTGCGCCACCTGGCGGCCGCGGGGGACGCGGCGCCAGCGCCTGCTGGGCACGGGGGCGCCCGAGCTGTGCATGCCCGAGGCCACCGTGACCGGCCCGGGGGACAGGTTCAGGCTGAGGACAGAGAGCGCGGGGACGGTGACACTGGAGCTGGGAGTGATGGCACGGAACATGGCACGGTTTGGGGTGGCACTGTGACATTGGGGACATTGGGGACATTGGGGACACCATTGGGGTAATGGGGACAGGTTCAGGCTGAGGACAGAGAGCGCGGGGACGGTGACACTGGAGCTGGGAGTGATGGCACGGAACATGGCACGGTTCGGGGTGGCACTGTGACATTGGGGACATTGGGGACATTGGGGACACCATTGGGGTAATGGGGGACACCATTGGGGACACCATTGGGGACATGGGGACGGTGACACTGGAGCTGGGAGTGATGGCACGGAACATGGCACGGTTCGGGGTGGCACTGTGACATTGGGGACATTGGGGACATTGGGGACACCATTGGGGTAATGGGGACACCATTGGGGACACCATTGGGGACATGGGGACGGTGACACTGGAGCTGGGAGTGATGGGCACGGAACATGGCACGGTTCGGGGTGGCACTGTGACATTGGGACATTGGGGACATTGGGGACACCATTGGGGTAATGGGGACACCATTGGGGACACCATTGGGGACATGGGGACGGTGACACTGGAGTTGGGAGTGATGGCACGGAACATGGCACGGTTCGGGGTGGCACTGTGACACCACTGGGGACACCATTGGGGACACCATTGGGGACACCATTGGGGACATGGGGACAGGTTCAGGCTGAGGACAGAGCGCGCGGGGACGGTGACACTGGAGCTGGGCGTGATGGCACGGAACATGGCACGGTTCGGGGGTGGCACTGTGACACCTTTGGGGACACCATTGGGGACATTGGGGGACACCATTGGGGTAATGGGGACACTGGGGACACGGGGCACAGTGACATTGCTGGAGCCATTGGGTACATTGGGGACACCATTGGGTACATTGGGGACACCATTGGGGACACTGGGGACACTGGGGACATGGAGCACGGTGACGCTGCTGGAGACACTGGGGACACCATTGGGGTATTGGGGACACCATTGGGGTGGCACTGTGACACTGCTGGGGACACGGGGGTGGCACTGTGACACCATTGGGGACACTGTGACACCATTGGGGACATTGGGGTGGCACTGGGGACAGGGATTGGGGACACTGTGACACCATTGGGGACACGGGGGTGGCACTGGGGACATTGGGGACACTTTGACACCATTGGGGACATTGGGGTGGCACTGGGGACAGGGATTGGGGACACTGTGACACCATTGGGACACGGGGGTGGCACTGGGGACATTGGGGACATTGGGGTGGCGCGGGCTGAGATTTTTGGGGTCACCTTGAGGATGTTTGGGGACACCCTGGGGACATTCAGGGTCACACTGGGGACACCAGGATGGGGACATTGGGGTCACCTTGGGGACATCGGGGTGACCCCTGGGGTGTCAGGAGGTGGCACCTGGGGGGGGGGGGGGGGGGGGGTCCCCAGGCTGTGGGGGGAGGGGACAGCGCTGGTGACATCCCCAAATTGTCCCCTCCCCCCTCAAATTGTCCCCTCCCCCCCCAGATTGTCCCCTCCTCCCCCCAGAATTTGTGACCCCCCCAGAATTGTCCCCCCCCCCCATTGTCCCCTCTCCTTTGTCCCCAATAAAATTTTTGTCACCAAACGGCCCCAGGTGACAATTGAGGGGGGGGGAGGGGACAATTTTTGGGGGGAGGGGACAATTTTGGAAGGGGGTGGGAACAATTTTTGGGAAGGGGGAGGGGACAATTTGGGGGAGGTGGGGACAATTTTGGGGAGGGGGTGGGGACAATTTTAGGGGGGTGACAATTTTGGGGAGGGGACAATTTGGGAGGGGACATTTTGAGGGAGGGGAGGTGACAATTTGGGGGCTTGGGGACAATTTTGGGGAGGGGGGACGTGACAATTTTGGGGAGGGGGTCGGGACAATTTTTGGGGAGGGGTGGGGACAATTTTGGGGGGGTGTGACAATTTTTGGGAAGGGGGAGGTGACAAATTTGGGGGCTTGGGGACAATTTGGGGGAGGGGAGGGGACAATTTGGGGGAGGGGGAGGTGACAATTTTTGGGAAGGGGGGAGGGGACAATTTTAGGGGGGTTGGGGACAATTTGGGGGCTTGGGGACAATTTTGGAAGGGGGTGGGGACAATTTGGGGGGGGACAATTTTTGGGGGGCTTGGGGACAATTTTGGGGAGGGGGTGGGGGCGGGGTCTTGAGACCCCTCCCCAATTTTTGGGGGGGTCCTGGGCGGGAGGGGGTGGGGGGAGGGGTGGGGGCGTGGCCGCCCCTCCCCCATTTTGGGGGGGTCCTCCCTGTGCCCCTCCCCCCCCCCCGGGGCTGCCCCTCCCCCCCCCACCGGAACCGTCCCAGACGCGGAGGCGCCGCTGCCCCCCCCATCCCCTCCCCTCCCCCCCCCGGCCGTGGACTCAGTTTCCCTTCCCCTCCCCCCCCCTTCCCCTCCCCCCCCCTTCCCCCCCTTCCCCTCCCCCCCCCCCCCCCGGGCGGCGTTTCCTGGGTGGGGCCCGGCGGCAAAATCGGGCGAAAAAGCGGCGAAATCGGGCAAAAAAGGGACAGAAAAGGGCAAAAAAGGGACAGAAAGGGACAGAAAGGGACAGAAAGGGACAGAAAGGGACAAACCGGGACCACCCGGGACAAACCGGGGCCACCCGGGACTGGGCAGGGACAGAGCGGGGACAAAGCGGGACCGGCCAGGGACCACCCGGGACAAACGGGAAGGGCCGGGACCAAGCGGGACCAAGCGGGACAAGCAGCAAAGGACACCCGGGACAAACCGGGACAAACCGGGGACAAACCCGGGACAAAGCCGGGACAAACCGGGGACAAACCCGGGACAAAGCCGGGACAAAGCCGGGGACAAACCCGGGACAAAGCGGAACTGCCCGGGCCAAGCCGGGAGCGCCGAGGAGAAGCGGGGAGGAGCCGGGACCACCCCGGGACAAACCGGAACCGGTAGGGGACGACCGGGACCAGCCGGGATAAGCGGGGAAAAACCGGGAAAAACTGGGAAAAAACGGGATAAAACCGGGAAAAAACGGGGAAAACCGGGAAAAAAACGGGAAAAAACCGGGGAAAACTGGGATAAAACCGGGAGAAAACGGGGAAAACCGGGAAAAAAACGGGAAAAACCAGGATAAAACCGGGAAAAACTGGGATAAAACTGGGAAAAAAACGGGAAAAAAACGGGAAAAACTGGGATAAAACCAGGAAAAAACCGGGGGGAGCAACCCGGGACACCCGGACCGGGACATGGGAAGCGGAACTGAGCCCGGGAGGGGAAACCCGGGCGGGGTGTCCCGGGTTAAGTCCCGGTTTTAAGGGGGGTTTATCCGGTTCTAAGAGAGTTTATCCCGGTTTTAGGGGGTTTAATCCCGGTTTTAGGGGGTTTAATCCCGGTTTTAGGGGGTTTATCCCGGTTTTAGGGGCTTTCATCCCGGTTTTGGGGGGATTTAATCCCGGTTTTGGGGGGGTTTATCCCGGTTTGGGAGGATTTGATCGCGGTTCAGGAGTTCAGTGCTGTACCGGGGGGCGTGTCCCGGTTCCAGGGGAGGTTATCCCGGTTTTGGGAGGATTTATCCCGGTTTTGGGGAGGTTATCTCAGTTTAAGGAGGATTTATCCCGGTTTTAGGGGGCGTGTCCCGGTTTTAGGAGGATTTATCCCGGTTTTGGGAGGATTTTTCCCGATTTTGGGGAGGTTATCCCGGTTCTGTGAGGTTTATCCCAGTTTTGGGAGGATTTATCCCAGTTTTAGGGGGGTTATCCCGGTTTTGGGAGGATTTATCCCGGTTTGGGGAGTTTATCCCAGTTTTTGGGAGGATTTATCCCGGTTTTAAGAGGATTTATCCCGGTTTTAGGGGGCGTGTCCCGTTTCTAGGGGAGGTTATCCCGGTTTCAGGAGGAGTTATCCCGGTTTTGAGAGGATTTTTCCCGATTTTGGGGAGGTTATCCCGGTTCTGTGGGGTTTATCCCAGTTTTAGGGGGTTTATCCTGGTTTTGGAAGGATTTATCCCGGTTTTGGGGAGGATTTATCCCGGTTTTAGGGGGCGTGTCCCGTTTCTAGGGGAGTTATCCCAGTTTTAGGGGGATTATCCCGGTTTTGGGAGGATTTATCCCGGTTTTGGGGAGGTTATCCCGGTTCTGTGGGGTTTGTCCGGGTTCTGTGGGGTTTGTCCCGGTTCCAGGGGAGTTTATCCCGGTTCTGTGGGGAGTTTATCCCA